>NW_007253792.1:395293-421232 GCF_000164805.1 Carlito syrichta
TAAGTCAAGCACATATATTTAATAATTCTATTCATACAAAGGGCTCCACACTAAAGCAATTGTCATACTTGAAGACACATTACATTATTTAAGAGAAATAAATTGCAAAATGAAAAGCCATTCTTGTCTATTTGTGACAAGAAAATGAAAAAATATCATTTCATTTTGGAATTCAAAGGTTTATCTCTGCTCTCAAGCAGCTTTTACATTAAAATTATGCTGGGAAGTCCATAATTGTGTTCTTTGTTATGGCTGCATAATATTCCATAATGTATATGTACCACATGGAGTTGGAGACCATTATACTAAGCGATCTATCACAGAAGCAAAGAACTGAATACTGCATGTTCTCATGCATAAGTGGACCCTGAACACTATTCACATGAACAGAAAGGAGAGATTGGCAATCACAAGGCAATACTAGGGGAGGGAAGGAGGGAAGAGGGCGGAGGGCACGTGACAGCACAAAGGGTACCAGATCCACTATCAGGGGAAGGAGGGCCAGTTGGAAGCCCAGACTTTACCTGCATGCAGTATAGTACCCCATATCTCTGTAATAAAATCTTAAAGATGCTAGGAAACAACTAAGGAAAACTAACCAATTGTGGTTGTTTTGGTGTTATACGGGATACCCTATTCTTTCCCAATGCTTATTTTTTAAATTGAATTTATCACACAGCTTTTTAAAAAGTAGTACTTATTGTTACCTTGGAAAGCCTTGGTCAATACAAATGGATACACTCACACACACACACACACACACACACACACACACACACACACACACACTAGCTTGAGAGACAAGGGGTAAGAGGTGAAAGGGCTGGGCTTAGAAGGGGTGGTGCGTTCTCTGTCCTTCAAAGACAACCCCTTTCACATACTCTCAGGATTTATACTCGGGTAAAATCCTAAGGAGCTGTTTAAAAAAAAAAACAACAACTAACTACAGAGTGATAGAAAGAACCATGAACTCAATTACAGGGATCATAGATAGGCGCGCACACACACACACACACACACACACACACACACAGCCCACCCACCGCATTCCCCTCTGCTAGGGACTTCTAGGACCACAGTCAACGGCATTCACGGATTTCCCTCACAGATGCATCGCTTTCACAACACCTGAAGCTGAGGGTGCCCACTCTTACTGACTTCACTCAGAAAATCCTGCACGATTCTGTGGGCCTCGTGTTTCAAAAACTGTGTGGGGAATGAGGAGAAAGCATACGTTAACTTTTTTTTAAGAAAAAAAAGTTAGAAAGGCTCACACCCAATGAGCAGGATGGAAAACCTGCCCTGGTGAATGTTTGGCCCTTGGAGACCACAGATAGATCGCTCAAGGCCTGTCCCACATGTATGCCGTGTAAGGCTGACAAACACCACCCGCAAGCCATGTGCCCTTCCACTTGGCGGTACAAAAAGTCAGGAAACGGGTAGAGAGTGACACTTGTACCTGAAAGCAAAACAACAATACCTCCAGATAATTATTTACCTAGAAAAGCACTCCCAGTGGAGTCAGTCAATAAATACTGGAAAGACAAACAGAATAGCCTCCAGCCCACGACTATGCATCTTTCCTTGCCTCTTAACGTCAACTAGGAAGAGCTGGACACAGAGGCTAGCCTTATAATCAAGCAAAATCCCATGTATCCAGCACCGTTAGAGAACAAGGTGTTCCACCGGAGAAATTCTCCAGAACACAGAACAGATCCTGCAACTACCATAACTTTAAAAAGAATTCCAACCACTGGCATTTCTAAAGTGCATGGACTACACACTCGCTTGCCTTCCCCAAGGAGCCCAGAGCCTACTCTGATGCTTCTGTGAGCATCCACTATGCTGCCCTGGTGACAAAGTCTCAGGCTGCGCTCTCAGCTGCTGCTGGCATCCTTCCGCTGTTACCTAAGTGTCCGCGCAAGAGAGTCGGGGAGCTGTGGAGGCAAGCACATCTGGGCTCAAATCCGGCTCCACCACATGGTAGCAGTTGTCTTGCCTCCCTGGGCCTCTCCATCCCCACATACCGGATGGGGGAACGGGCACCATGTCCAGTGGCCACACACAGTCGGCATTGAGCGAACGGTACTCCTCTCCTCCCCCCTTTCTCCCTCTGTTTTCCCCAATCTGATGCACTGGGAGAGTCAGCAGCCAAGCACGTAAGGAGTATTATGATAAAGCAATTCTCAAAAGGTCTTCTGGTGCTCAGCTTTTGTTTAGCACCATGAATAGGCTCTGTTCCCAAAAGTTGTAGACTTCTTTGCACCTTGCATTGGTGTTTTAGATAAAATTTTATTCCAGTGGCCTAAATAGTCAGTAGATCAAATCACACACAGCCACCACGAGATCCTGACATGCTAAGGGATGCCTCACTGGCTGATTCTGCAGAACAGCTGCTTTCTTTCAGGTTTCAACCATATCCCAACTTTTAAAAGTTAGCACCAGTATGCCTCACCCACTAAGTGGTCCAGCACTCTCACTTGTGATGCCTCGTTTCAGAAGTCACTACCTCCCGGCATTACTTTGTAGAGGTGACACTACCTATGTCAGGCTGCTTGCTCTACACCAGCTTGACAGGTAAGAGATGAGGGAGATGTTTGTGTGTAAAAAGAGCCTGCAAGGCAGCAGGCCTGCAAAGACTAAGCTCTACAAGAGTCCAGCAGTTGAGCCCAGCAGAGCACCGGCTAGTTGATGACAAGCCGACCTTTGCAGAGAGCTCAAGGGGAGCCCGAGGCTTTGCTGGTGCCCAGAGTGCACCCTGCATCACCAACAGCCCTCTGAGGGGGCGTTGTTACTACCCTCACTTCAGAGTGGGGTATGCCAAGGCCCAGCGGATTGGCTGTGAGTCCCCCAGGTCTCCCAGACTCCACAATAACCCACACCAAGAAACCCCACACATCTCTCCCCCCAACACACAGTAGCTCCTGCCCTCAGCATAGGCACACACATGTGCTATTCTCCGACCCACGTGGGCTCAAATACTCAGCAGAGGACTCATCTGCTCTTCTGGACAAGCATCCAAAATGTTGGTGAGGATACAGCCAAGGAGAGAATCCCAAGAGGACACGACCCCTCAAATTCCCACTGACGCTCTATGTGTTACATCGCTCTACGGTGACACTTCGGGCCAAAGAGTTTTCCATGCCAGTCATGACAAGCGCTCTCCGGCAGCCATGCTGGTGGAAGCCACCAGCCTTCAAGGTGCATGCAGAACCATCAAACTGGCCTACACCACAGGAACGACTCCCGTCAGCGGCCATCCCAATCTGCGCTCTCTTTTTAGCACAGAAAGCTGATCCTCCAAGGTGAGTGTGCACTCCTCAGCAAGGCGGCTGCAGACAGGAGTCTGTTGTGGCCCAGTTCCATCCAGTCCCACGGAAGCTGTTTCACGCTCTGGACGCCATCTGGGAAGCAGGGGGCTGGAGAGGATTTTCTGGTCTTCGTCTTCTCCTCTGCCACCCATTCTATCCACTTGCTTCTAAGTCAGCCCTAAATCACCTTGACAGCAGACAAGGTAGCAACTACAAAAGCTGCGGCTGAAAGCTGGCCCAGTGGATGACAATTTTAAAGTCTAAATGCTCAAGACGTTTGGGGATCCATCCCCACCCAATTCACTGCTGAGAACAGTCAGACATCACACCCGGGCAGGAGCTTTGACGACTCCAAACTCTGGGGTTGGGGACAACAGCCTCCCACGAAGAACCGGCCTCCAAATTCGGTCATGTATTGCCAGACAGACAGGAGAAAAAACTGGAACAGGTCACGTATGGCTCTTAAATTTGAGTTTAAAGAGAGGAAATTTAGAATGAGCAGCAATGTGTACCCTGTATTAATTAAAAAGTGGACAAAGAAGATTCAGAAGTACAATGAGGGGTTTATTAGTTGCTCAGGGCTGCCACAACAAAGTAAACTGGGTGGCTTAGAACAACAGGAACTTGTTCTCTCACAGCCCTAGAGGACAAAAGTCTGAAGTCAAGGCACTGGCAGGGCTGGATCCTTCTGGAGGCGCCAAGGGAGAACCTGTCCCATGTCGCCCTTCCCTAGCTGCCGGTGGCTCCAGACAGTCCCTGTGTTCCTCAGCGTGCAGACGCATCACTCAGTCTCCGCCTCGCTGTCACGTGGCCTTCTTCCCATGCGCCTCTGTGTCTTCACAGGGCTCTCTCACAAGGACAACAGTCATGGATTGAGGGCCTGCCCTCCACTACTGTGACCTCATCTTAACTAATCACACCGGCAAGACCCTATTTCCAAATAAGGTCACACTGCGAGGTTCCAAGGGAACATATATTTGGGGGAAGAAATCATTAAAAAGGGAGCAGAAAATGAGTGGGCTGGGCCCACAACAGGAGCTTCTCATGCACTCTCCAGATGTTCACTTGCAGATGAGAAAACAGGGAAGGTGCACACTGAAGTACCTCCCATCCCAGAGTTCCTAACATTCAGCAGGAGGACACCCTGCACAGGTGAGATCCCGTTAATCCAAACGCCACAGCAGAGCCTCTTTTCCATGTCCACCAAGATGACAGGTGGGGACATCTGGCACAGCCAGACTTCCATCGCCTTTAAACGTTGAGCAGTGTTTACGGAATCAAAGGGATTAAGATGATCTTCAGGGCTCTGAGGTGATAAAGTCTTCCACACTGGACACTGTTTTCCCGGCAGCTCTAGTCCAAAACGCTTCGGAGGACCCTTTCCCCGGGGTGTCAACAGCCACAGACCCCTGCATCTGAAAACGCAGCACTCCTAGCAATTCTGTGGTGTCTGTGTGGCGACAAGAGGAACTTTGTTTTTTCCAGCACGTTTGTGAAGTGTGTGGGGAGCCGACTAAAATTAATGAATTTTCTTGCCAGAAAAGAACCGGCCTCCAAATTCGGTCATGTATTGCCAGACAGACAGTGTATCTGAATGAAGTCAGTTTGTGAGGAAAATAAGAACACTCCAAAGGAGCAGAAGTGGAATGCAGGCAGCCCCTGACTCAATGATGTAGACCTAAAGATGTCTCTCATCTGGGAAAAATCAGTCTGGCCCTGAAGCTGGGTCAGCCATGGAACCCCCCACCCTGTGACCTCTCGGCCTCTGCCTCCACCCACCCTGCCCTCTGCAAACCCCACTGTTGCCTGGGCCCACTGTCCCAGGCCCTTCCACCCTGTGGTCAGGCACCTCCCTTGCCTAGCCCAGGTCACAGGAGAGGAGCCCCCCACAGAAGCTCCCCTGCCTTGGGGCTGGCTTCCTCCAAAACCTGGAGCCTGCCCAGATACCACTTCCTCCAGCTTCAAACACCCAAGCCTGGGCTCTCTTCCAGCAAGGAAGAGAACATGCAACCACTCACCCCTACAGCATGGCATGCACCTCCTTGGTCTCTGCCGCTACCTGACATTGTGTAGCTCCGTGTCTAACCTGGGCTTGCCCATCGCTGTGGCTGCTTTCCCTAGGGAGCTGGCACACTGACCGGGAGTCCGCCAGGCCTGAGCAACTACAAGAGATGCCACATGCAAGTGACAGCCAGGCAGGGCGGTGGGCCTGGCTCAGCTGGTGCAGGCTGTAATTGAGCAGAACGCAATTAAGTGTGCAATTCTGAGTCATTTCAGGTCAATTCTGCTAAAATCACAACACGAACCTGGGGCTTGGGAAGGAATTGTTTCCAGAAAGAAACCAGACATGGAAAAAGTATCCACAAGCACGAGTTTATGACCAGTACTGACAGCTCAGTACCAACCCAACTTGTGTTCTCAATAAACAAACTCATTCAGTCCACGCCCACCATTTAAAAGGTCTGGGGGCTCCTGCTACTGAATCACAGAAAAACGAAACAAAACCTAAGCTGTTCTGACTCCCACTTAAGTTAAATGGTAGCATTTAAAACCTCAGGAAGAGCCGGGCTGGGTGGCTCAGCCAGTAACCCCGCGCCTTTGGGAGGCTGAGGTGAGTGGATTGCCTGAGCCCGCGGGTTCGAGACCCGCCTGGGCAGCGAGACCTCAATCTACAATAAATCAAAAAATCAGCCGGGCGTGGTAGCGCATGCCTGTAATTCCGGCTACTTGGAAGGCTGAGGCGGAAGGATCGCCGGAGAACAGCAGTCGAGGCTGCGGTGGCCGGGAACGGCCACTGCACTCCAGTCTGGGCGACAGAGTGAGACTCCAACTCAATAAATAAATAAATAAATAAAACTTCAGGAAGATACATGCTTATGTCAGGGAGAGAAAGTGGAGGAAAACCCATGAAAACAAGTCTAATTTGAATAGAAGACAACCCAGAAGAGTCCTAGGAAGCCCAGACGAAGCAGATGACATCAGAGCAAAGGGAAGCTGGACGATCAATCCTAGGGCTCACAGGAATGGAGAGAAGGGGAGTTCTGCAGAATTATTTGCTGGCAGACGGATCCTGGCTTCCAGTCTCCTTCTGGGATTCCCTCAAGTCTTAAATCCCTGCCTTACCCCAGACCCTCTGCCCCAAGACATGGGCTCCATCTTTAGTGGTTTCGAGCTTGGAGTATCTCCATGACCGTGACCAACTAGCCAGTGGGACATGAGGGGGAAGAGGACTTCCCGTTCTACTTCCTAGATAACTATAGGGGAAAATAACCTTGGTCTTCCAGACACAACTCCTAAATACAACTCCTAACTATACAAACATGACCGGTGGCACACCTCGATGCAAGTGCAGTGGGATCAAATAGGCCCTTGTGGTTTAAGACCTCAGCTATTACAAACTCCATGATTTCTAAGGGAGAATTATGTCTGTAACCCAAACAGTCACTGCAGAAATGAAGTTCTGAAGCCCATCTGTGGGTTTCTTGAACACTTTTAACCAGAGGTAGACAGGCCCCATTCATAAAGGCTTCCAAGCAACAGGAACAAGGAGAACCAGTTGAAAGCAAGCAACAGAAACACTCCTCACGGTTCTTGGCATGCAAAATGTTTCAAGGGGAAACAGAACTCTCAAGATAAACCTGGGCAGTTCCTCATTCCTGCTCTACACAGCTGCGTCCCTCCCTCTACCCACATTTCTTCCCCAGTTCTGTCTTCCTGTTAAACCTCCCAAGAACAGTCTACCCTTTCCAGAAGGCTCCAGAAACACCTGTGCCGTACCTGGATTCCAGGCGCTTACTCCAGGCCCACCTGAGGCCTGGCTCCTCAGCAAATGCTATGTCAGCTGTGAAGAGAGTTGACAGTTTCAGCAGAGAGAAGGCACAGGGGTATAGACACTCCTCTGGACAAAAAATGAAGCCATCGATGGTATTTTCATGAGTTGGATCAGAGGGTGACTGGATGCCCCCTTTGCTAGGCAGCTTGGAAGTGCCTGGCAACACAGGTGGCCAAAAACGACTTCATATACATGAGGGACAAGCACTATGATATGGAACGTCTGCTGGAGGCTGTGACAGAGGACAGCCTAATCTGATTTACTTCCCGGCCATGTCCTGCTTTCAATCTAATTTTCTGGACAGTTAGACTGAGACAGAATCAAAATGGCATGTGCCAGGAGCAAAATGAAGATATTTCTGTTCCCTGGCCTTTGTCTTACTGAGATCACCCTCAACAGCCAAACTGTACAAGAAACCCAAGGTTTATACTATGACTGTGCTTTGGAGCCCTTGACCCGTGAGCTGCGGCTAGAGTAGTGAGTGGACAGGACGGCTGGCCTGCAGGTCCTTGCCTGGTCCATGCCTCTCCACCTCTCGCCCCACCCCTCTGCCCTCCTGACCAGGCAGGGGCTTCATGATCCAGGCCCCTGAACAGGAACACAAATACAAACAGGACATGTGGACATAATCTAATCAGGGAAAACGGAAGCTCACGGCATTCTGTGAAACTGCAAACTTTCATTCATTTATGGCCTGTATGCTATCAAAACAAACAAAAGCCAAAATTTAAAAAATAATAATAATATTAAGGTATCTTTCACTGAATGTGTCTCAGTTAAAAAGTACTTCTAACTCTGTATTTTCAAATTTTTTGAAATTAAAAAATAATCCTTGATATTCTATTAAATTCAGTCATTAAAATCAAATCTGAAAAAGACCAACAAGCATAGTTTATGTATCAAGAGGATTTGATATGTAGCTTCACCAGACTAGCATGTATACTTTGTTTCCTTCTAAGGAAAAATACCAGTGTCTAATTTTCTAAATGTCATTTTTAATCAATATATCACTTGGTTAACAAATCAAAAAAATCAAAGAAAGAAGAACAGAGATCACAGAACATATTCACGTTGTGGTTTTTTCTGGATCATCTGAAACACACCATGTCTTCCATTTCTTCCAGTCACTAAATACTTTAAGACAACAGAGAGACAAAGTGAAGCCACAGAGGGCGTCATGCCACTTTCAGCAAAGTTCTAAAACTTCACTCAGCAGGAAACCCCCATGTCACAGTTCCAAACAGTATTATTTTCATCAAAAGTTAAAAGGAAAAAAAAAATGACTTAGTAGTTGCACTGGTTAGTGATTTTAATGAATAATTCAGCACAATTTATTTAAGACAAAATTCTACAGTGCAGGAGCCCATTACCACATAAGCAAAATATCAGCATATCATCATCCAGCACCAGGCAGCTACTTTGTGTGAAAGCAAAACCCTCCTCTCCAAAACCCTCTGTGCAAAGAGTGCGAATTGTGTGGATGAAAGTCATCCTGGTCATGATAACCAGCTCACAGGGGAAAAACAGCACCTGTTCTGGAGCCCCTCTCCAGTTGCAAGCTTTCAGTTCCTCCCACGCCTCCTTTTTCCTGGAATTGTCTGTTCTTCTCCAACGTTCCTCACATAAAGGCCTTCCTGCAGACTCCAATCATACACCTGCTGGACACTGGCCCTTCCTCAGGTATAGTGATGGGAACCAACATGATATAGTGGATGGTAACCAACATTCACTCAGCAGACTCGCTGTGACAGGCATCTTACACATCTGGTTTTATTTAATACTCAGCACTAACCCTCTGAGGTACTGTTGTCCCTACTTCCAGACAAGGAGACTGACTACAATGGACTTTGTCCCTCTTCCAGCAAGCTGCTCCAACCCCTGCAGACTGGTGGGGTGTCCCTGATCTGTCCTGTGAGCCTAACTCAGCTCTTACCTCTCCTGAATGGAAGGTCTTTGAGAGTCCAGCATGAGTCCTGACATAAAACAGGAACTCCATTCAGGGAGTGATGACTGTATGAGTTAACTATCTTGTCAAAGGTCACCCAGTTAATATGGGATAAAGATGCAATTCCAAAGCCTCTTTCTGATGAAATTCTGTCAGGGTTAGAAATGATGCTTCAAAAAACAAAAACAAGAAACAGCCCTACTGCCCCAAAGGTCACCTCCTCGGAAAGAAACAATCAAAATGATAAATCACTTCTTAAAAGCAATCAATAAATGAGTACACCTCAGGCCGCCTCCAAATGCAAGTTCCTAGTAACAAAAACGCACTGGTTACATCTGAGGACAATCAGCAAGCAACAGAGGACGGGTTCACGCCTTCTTCCCCTGCAACCCCCATCACCATCTCCACCTGGAAACAGCACACTGAAGATGTACACCAAAAGTAACAGCAAAGGCAACAACCCAAAACCCAGAAGTAAGCCCCTCATCCTGGTCAGCTTAATCTGTCTGACGGGCCCTTGAGCACATGGCTTTCAGCTCAGAGAGGGAGCCACTTCAGGCACGGGTGCTTTTCTCCAGACTAAACTGTCCTTGACTAATGGACAAGAAACTGTTTGAGCACTTAGCACCATTCTAGGACCACAGAACATGAGCTATTAGGGAAGAGGGGAGAAAAGGTTGAGGATGCGTTACTGGCTGGGTGAAGAGGTCTAATTTGAAAACCATGAACAAGATCAGTTATAGTTTATTTGCTACTTGATAATATGCTTTTTAAAAAAAAGGCTTTCCTGCATCCAGGCCTGGGTGGGCGGCTCAGAGCCTCAGCAAAGGCATGGAGGTCCGCAGCCAGCCACGGGCCAGCCCAAGCTGTTTATCATCCTCCCGGGACTGTTCAGGGATCCCGATGTCCAAGGAGCTGTTGATGGCAGGGAGAGACAGCCGCGGAGGTATATGGGACAGGTTGCTCATCAACTCCCAGCCTAATTCCAGAAAGACCTCCACTCTTCAAACAGTTCGGATAGAGAAGAGTCCCTTATTGGATCAAGGATCCCATCTGTGGACCTTCCTCCCACAGATGGCACGAACAAATGAAAAGCTAAGAAAAGAATAGCGTCTGCACCACCTAGTTGTTTCAACATTGAAAATATTGATGGGACTCTTGGTAAAGTTATTCAAATGGATGTGGCCTTGTTTGAGATGTCTCAGTTGGATTCCAAAGAAGACAGTTCAGAAGAGAGTTCACAAGACAGTTCAGAAAACAGTTCAGAATCTGAGGATGAAGATGATAGCATTCCTTGTGAAGTTACCATAGATAATATTAAGCTTCCTAATTCTAAAGGTGGAAAAGGCAAGATTGAAGTCTTGGGCAGTCCTGCTTGTTAAAAAAAAAAAAAAAAGTCGGGAAATAAATAATCTGAAATAAATTTTAAAAAAGCAATACAGGTTGGGCACAGTGGCTCATGCCCATAATCTCAGCACTTTGAGAGGCTAAGGTGGGAGGACTGCTTAAGCTCAAGGAGTTTGAGACCAGCTAGGCAACACAGTAAGACCTGGTCTCTACACACACACCAAAAAAAAAAAAAAAATCAAAAAAAATTTAGCCAGGTGTGATAGCACACATATGTAGTCCCAGCTACTCAGGAAGATGAGGCAAGAGGATGATTTGAGCCCAGGAGTCTGAGGCTGTGGCGAGTCGTGCCACTTCACCCCAGCCAGGGTGATAGAGAGGTTCTGTCTCAAAAAAAAAGCAATATGGTTAAGAAGTTACAAGAAAAAGACCTCAATTTCTCCAAATATCTATTCTCTTTAAAGCTCATGCAACTTTTTTTATTTAAGTTTAGAGGTTTTCAAAGTGGAACTAGCCCTCTTCAAAATACTATAAACAACAAAAAAGGTGGGAAAAGTTGACAGGTTCGATATGTTTAAAAAGCATGTAATTTGTCTGCTTTTGTTTTTGCCGGAATCTTCCTTCTGCCTATCCACATAGGCATCACATAACATTAGACTTATCTCACTTTCCAAGAGTATACTTTTGGAGTAAACTGTACGAATACTGTCACTTATTGCTTAAAGAGATTGTGATGTTGTTGATTTTTTTGTTGTTGTTCAAGTTGGTATAAATCAAGGTATACTTCCAGGGCCTAAGGGAAACCCAGAGTGAATTCTTTTGAAGGTACAGACTCTCCTTATAACTTGAAGAATAATGTGCTTTTTGTGTACTTAATCAATGCATTTGGAGTTTTGTGCAACTAATTTTCAAAATAAAGGATAGACAGAGATAAGCACACAGAGTGTCTCTAGGATTGGAAGCATGTGGGAGGTTGTGAGTTTCTCCAAAGTGCCCTCCTTGGGACACAGAGCAGTTTGATGGCACCAAGCCTAACAGGGCTCAGAAAGCCTAATGCAGTGGAAATGACACACTAATTTCCATCAGGCACCTTGATTTCCAAAACCAACTTTCAGCTTTCTCCAAGCTCCAAAACAGAAAAATCACCAGTCCCACTAACAGATCTCATTTGTGCAATAGCACATTTCCTAGGACAGACTGAATAGGACAAAAATGACTAATGATCCACACTACTATTTCTAAAGTTCTTAAGTACTGATGACACCATGTGATGCCAACAAAACAAAGGAACAGCATATCAACTGGTTAGGAAAAAAGGTTCAAAATAAACAGAACACAGAGGCCATCCTCCACCATGATTTCATGTAGGCTTTCTAGTCTGATTCAAGGGTTTAATTCAACTCTCTCCATTCACTCTGAGTGCCTTCACTAACCTCCAGACACCAAGGCAGCCTTACCTGTGGACAATCACTGCCCAGCAAGGGCAAAAAAAACCCCAAATACCCATGCAGCATGGGGGGCACATAAAATTGTGCTCTGGAAGGGGGCACAGAAGTCCTTAGCTCTGCCCAGAACGTGGGCGCATCTGAGTCTGGTCTTCAGCACTCCGGTAACAAGAGCACAAAAGGGACCCTAGAAAGAAAGGGGCCAAGAGGTGAGAAGGAGGCTGCATGGCTGCTAGTGAAGCTGGCAAGGGGGGTAAGGCATAGAGGGCCAGGGGTACCCTGGTGGTGACTGGAAGCCACCTCTGACGACAGGCCCCTAGGAGCTCCCACCTGGAGATGGTCACACCTAGCAGGGAGCTGAGGTTTCCACCTTCTACGGCAGGGTCTGACATCGGTCCAGGTGCCCTAAGGTCAGTGCTCTGTGACACCTTGATGATAGGTCTCCAGTGCCACCCCTCCTTCTACCAGCCCACTCCCCCAAGGAAGCTATGCTTCAGCAAGAAAACGCTGTCCACATTTTACCATTCAAACTATGGAAACAGTGGTGAAAAGAGGTTACTCAGAAAGCACAGACTTCACTTCTTCGGGGGGTGGGGGGAGGATGTCTCCATAAGATGTCAGTTGCTCAAGAGAACTCCCTGCGCAAAGGGATGAACTTCCTATCTCTCACTCAGAACTCACCTGGCCACGCCCAGTCAGTCAAAGCCGCATATAGGAGTCATAGGAAAGACCCACTTAGAAGACAGTGAATTGGGAGCTGAGGAAGACGTACAGTCATCGCTTCTGTGTTTCAACACCCTAACACCTCTCTTGGCTCCATCACCATCCTTATACATCTCAAGGGTGTGACACTTCCTCACTGTCTACACACAACTGACAGTTTAAAGCATGCTCAGAGAGCTGACCGAACCTACACTCTGCATGGCTTATGGGCCCATCTTTCGATGGCTTGATGTTGAAGCATTCCTGGAACTTAAGACGATGCCAAATTACTTCTTAAATTGAAAGAGAGTCAAGAGTGAGATTCTCCACCATGAAAAGGATTTGAACACATAAGTGTGCTTTCTTTAGAATAGCTGGGTGATAAAAAGCAAGACAAGCTAGAAATTTTCATCCTCAGAATTCAGTGCAAGAAGCTATGCCCCCACACACCCACAGCCAATCCTCCATTCATCTAAGATCTGGGGGCTCACCCGGGCCCTAAATACTCCTCTACCATAGCCCAGGAGCACACTTCCCTTCAGAGGGCCACCTAGGTACTCAGCTCCCAAGAGACGAGACACAGGAGAGACTGAACCAGGATCTCTGCCTCCCAGTGATTTCCGTGTGGAGACCCCTCCTACTGCAAGCAGCAGTAAAAGTCACCAACACGGACAAACCCGGCAGGTGATCAGTGGAGACAGTGTGCATAGCCCTGGACCACAATCTAGATGAGGTCTGTCTGAATTTAGGCATACTAAAAGTAAACATGGGTCCCCAGCTATTTTCTAAGTGGAATTAGGCTGAGTACCCTTCAGGATCTGGTCAGGAGACACTGAAAGTGCCTGGCATGTTTTTGAGAAGGCTAAGAAGAAAGGAAAATGTTTCTATCCTGGAAAAGGTAGATGAGATGTTGTACCTCCATGGTTGTGTTCGATCGGCCAGTCTGGCCGCACTGAGGACTACTGTCTCTACCACAGCTCCTGCAGTCTTCTAGAGGAGTGAGTGCGCGGGTGCGCATGCTCATGTGTATGTGTGTGTGTAACTGTGTGTGTGTGTGTGTGCTGGGAGGAGAGTTGCATCATGCCATGAAATTAGAAAGCAGCACCTTCCCCAGGGCCAAGGTGTTGGAATCACAGGGAAAAAACAGGGTTCAAAAGGTCCGCCTTAACTCCCAATTCAAAAGGCAAACCCAGCCCTCATGTGGACAGATTAAAAAAACAAGGTCAAGGAACACCACACCACAAGCAGGATCGGGGGAGCAGGCAGGGGCCACCACACTGTCCGCTGCCCAGAATGCCCAGGACCCATCACAGATCGCCTCGGTCCCCACATAAGGCCACAAAATCAGCATTTCTTCATGTGTCCTCAGAGGAGTCAGACTTAGTCAGACCTCCTCCTCCCAGCATGGTCTGTCAGGATTGTGCCTCAGCTATCGGGGATTCGTCCTCATCCCCTCCTGGAAGCCTTCGGCTCTGAGGTGACTGGTCTGAACGGCCTCTGGCTTGCAGTACGTGGAGTCCCCTGTGTCAGCAACAGCCCAGTCCGCTGGACCAGCCAGCTGCCTTGGATGCCGTTTTGGGCAGAGCAGAGTTCAGTTCTCACGGCCATTTTCTAGCAGCCCTGCCTGGGTCTCCAGCCTGGAAGCACTCCTGAGCACCTGGACGATGGGGACTCCCTTTGAGGGGAACCAGAGAAACAGTGGCATGAACTCATTCAGAAGTCCCACCTAGGCCAGCAGCACAGACAGGACCCGAGAGGCGACATCCGGGAGGCATATTCAGGGACAGGAATGTGCTGCTGCGAACTTCAGTGCCCGTGTGTGCAGAGGAGCAAAGGTCCTCCGGGCCGGGAGTGCACAGTGTGTGTAGCTGTGTTCCGAGGAGTGGGGAGAGGCGTGCACGGACTCCAGAAACAGTGGGACTTTCCAGAATGCTAAGAAAAGAGACAAGTAGGGAAGGAAATGACATCTTGCTCTTAAAAGCTTTATTGTTTCCACCAGGTGCAAACAAGGACTTCAGTGGGAGTACTATTCAACAAATAATTTACAATCCCAACTGCTAAAACTAAACTCCTCCAGAGGCAGACAACTAGGTAAAAACCTCTCCTCCAAACTCACTGCCCACACTCTTCTCCAGATGAACCCACTGAGCCGCAACTTGGTAAGATACGCCTTGTTACCTGCCCCCCAGCCCTTAAGCAAGAACTCACTGAAACCGCGAGCCTAAAGATGATCCTGTGCCACCCAGGAGGAGGGTGTTCCCCTGACGGTCCAAGGAGAAGGGCTCTGAGTCCTGCGCTCTCGCCCCCCAGGGTGAGGCAGCCACACTCTGAGAACGGCCACAAGGAGTCACTGAACAATGAGTCTCCGAGAATCCAATACGCCACCCCATGCAGATGCACTTCTAAGAAAGGAAAGAAGGCTGCCTGTCAAACTATGAAATGCCACCATGTCGGATGCCCCTGGAGTCCGGAACAGTGAAATGCAAGAGCACACACATCCCGGATTCCGCGAGAAGGTGGCAAGTCAGTGTCTCTCCCTCTGAAGCTCCAACTACAGGAGTCAGACCCCGCTCAGCTCTTTATTCAGAAGGCACAGAGCAATGTCAGCACCCCAGACGCCCTCGGCAAACACGTCCATGATGACTTTTATGAGCCGGCACCTCACTCCTTGGAACATTTACCGGGCTTCGTGCTGACACCAGTACTAGGAACTTTATAGACTTTGGGCATTCAAGTCTTGCAGTCATCCATCAGGTTTTCATCCTTCCCGTCCCTCATTTACAGAATGGGAGGCTGAGACTCAGAAACGTCACCAGACCCGCGGAGACTAGGGAGAAGGGGGGCCTAGATCCCAACTCCAGTCCGCCCAGGTCCATCCTGCCTGCGTGTGCGGATCAGTCCGTCTTCAGGTGAAACAGGGATCCAGCCACTCTTTCCTCCTGCCTGGCTACCTCACCTGCCCACCATGCTGCCTCTGGCAACAAGAGCAGTGCTTCTCACTAGGTGCAGGTGGCCAGGAACCAAATATTAGCTGAGCCTCTCCCCCTGCCCTTTTCTCCAGCCCCTGCTGTCTTTACGCCTCGTGTTAAATGGGCCGCACGTGTCACACCAACCACGATTCAGCAGGGACTCGGTGACCAAGGATCTGTCCCCACATCTCAGGGGACTTGACACAGCAGGCTCTGTGTGGAGTCAGTGTCACACATCCCAGCATGCCACAATCTGTCACTCACCACAACTGAGAAGTTTGCTTGCAGCTGAAGAAAACCATGTCATGCATTTCATGGGTTATTTATTCCATCAGGTTCCTTCTTCCACAAACTCTCATGGGAATGCTCTATGGCCAGAGCAAATGCGTGTTCTGTTGAACACACAATGGCATCTAAGAAGCCTGCTTTATTCTTTAGCCTCTGGTTTCCAAGGCTAGCTTTCTTTCCAGGAGTCATAAGTGCCAACAGTCTCATCCCAGTTTTCCCCTAATTTCTTCCCATTCCCACTCATCATTATACAGTTTCAAAGACAGGCAACAGGCATGGGGACAATCAGAAAGGTCAGTGCCAGGAGATCCGGATGCCAGGCCCTTGTCTACTGCCTGCAAAGATAGGGCAAATTTCTCCCACCTCGGAGCTTCAGCTGTTTCTGATCGCCAGTGGCAAGCCCACGTGTGTGGCTGCCCTGTGAAAGGAGCACACACGTGAGCCAATCGCCACAAGCAGAAGGCTAGAGGCAGGCAAGGATGTCAATATGCTTGTGTTGTTCCCAAAATGTGAGCAGAGTTGCTGGCTCTTAGGCAAACAGGGATCCAGAAACAGCTCACAGCTGCCCCATCACCCATTTCTGGAGGAGTTATCTCAAAGGAGAGAAGAGTAAGTGTGTACATGTATGCAAGAAAGGCAAAAATGGATGTCAAAAGCAAATATGTGATCAAGAGCTGACTGAGTACTCACGTGTGTTGAAGCCTCTAGCTCGCTGAGCTCACATATCATGGGAGCGGCAGAATGAATGATAAAATTACAGAGCAAAACCCATCAGTACAGCTAGGTGGGCACCGTGAAGACACGTGTGGCTGGCGCGAGGAGGGGCAAGGCACCCTCATGGCACCTGGAGAATAGGAGGAGGCTGGAGCATGGCCCACAATAGCACTGGGCCTCGCAGGCCAGGTGGAAAATCAGGACTTCATCCTGCAGCGTGAGGAGCCTCCCCAAGGTCATGAGCGGGAAGCAGCATGAGGTGGGCTTGGGGATGCTAAAGGGCGCTCTCCGAAGTGGAAAAGAAACTGGGAGAGCCGGGCTCAGTGGCTCAGCCTGTAATCCCGTGCCTTTGGGAGGCTGAGGTGCATGGATTGCCTGTGCCCGCGGGTTCGAGACCCACCTGGGCAGTGAGACCTCATCTCTACATAAATCAAAAAATCAGCCGGGCATGGTAGCGCATGCCTGTAATTCCGGCTACTCGAAAGGCTGAAGTGGAAGGATTGCCAGAGCCCAGCAGGTCGAGGCTGCGGTGGCCGGGAGTGGCCGCTGCACTCCAGTCTGGGCAACAGAGTGAGACTCCAACTCAAAAAAAAAAAAGAAACTGGGAGAAGGGGCCAGGGGAGGGGGGGGGGCGAGATCCAGAAGGAAGAGACACTGCTGTCACGATGAAAAGCCTGCCGTGGCAAAGACGGGCCATACAGCCAAACCAGCCGGAGCCTGGGTATATAAGGGAGACCCCAGAGGAACCAGAACTTATTTATTTTAACAAGTGCGTATTTTTTCTTACATGTTTAAACTTCAGTCACCTTCAAAGTACTCTGCATTTGATGCAAAACACCTATAAAGATGCTTTTCCACTGCTCAAAACAATTTCTGAATTCATCAATTTTGATGTCTTTCAGTGCTTCTGCCATTTTTTGTTTCACCTCTTTCACACTGGCAAAATGTTTCCCTTTAAGGACTTTTTTTTTTCTTTTTGAGTTGGAATCTCATTTCATCGCCCAGACTGGAGGGCAGTGGCACGCTCCCGGCCACCACAGCCTCCACCTGCTGGGCACTGGCGATCCTGCCGCCTCAGCCTTCCAAGTAGCTGAAACTACAGGTGCGCACTACCACGCCCGGCTCATTTTTGATCTATTGTAGAGATGAGGTCTCGCCAAGTTGCCCGGGCAGGTCTCGAACCCGCGGGCTCAGGCCATCCACTCACCTCAGCCTCCCAACAAAAAAGTCACTTGGGGTGAGATTAGGTTAACGGGGGGCACAAGGGTCATACCATTTTTGGTCACAAACTGCTGAGCACTCAGTGCGGTGTGGGCAGCTCACTGTTATGGCAGAAGAAACACTCACCTGTTTGCCATGACACTGCTTCCACAAATCGTGACACATCCTTCTTGAAACTCCCAGATGAAAACTTTGGTTGACCATTTGATCTGGAGGAACAGATTCCAAGTACACTATGTGGGGCCTACCCTCCAAAAGGTAATTTCGGTTTCCGTGGAGCCCCTCCTCATAGTCCTGTGTGACACTTCCAAGTGCCCATCCACCCATCACCCACCCACCATTTACACAGAGTGAGGCGGCATCATGCAGATAAGATCACAGGAAGCTCACAGCCAGAGCAGATGCATTCTAGGAAAACCACCACCCAGAAACACCACCACCAGCATCTACTACGGCATAAGTGTACGGTATAAGTGTACAGCAGGAAAGTACTTTTGGAGTCAGTTGAGTGTTCTCTGTGTTCACCTGAGTATAATTCATCCTGTTTTGAGAACAAAGACAGCATGAAAACTGGCTACCTGTCGAAAAGGCACCTGAAGCCACTGCCTCACCTCAGTGGAATGTGGCTCACAGCTACAACTGCTCTCCTGGCGGAGATATACACAGTGCCCAGTGTGGCCGCAAAGCCACCTGAACAGGAGAGGCAACACAGACGAGCCCCCCCAAACCGCACAGAAATAACAAACATTTTCAAGGGCTTTCAAACCCATCAGCAAACAGATGCGGCTTCAGTTCATTTTTAGATACAGAAGCAGACTTTGAAGTGAAAGGGAAGTAGGTTCCTCGGGGATCCACATTTCCCTCTTCTAGGGAAAACAGAGATGGACAGAGCTGTGGACTTCAAGCACCTAGTCTTTAAGTGTGGGTGTCTTCAACTGGATGAGACAATCTCTTAGGGGCTCCCACCAGGCCACTCTCAGCCCATGGCTTCAAAGTCCAGGCCTCAAAAAAGCCCCTTGACTAGCCGCAGACCAGATCACAGTCCTGCCATAAGCACTTCCAGGGTCTCCTTCGTGTCACTCACTGCCACTGTGATTCGAAAAACATCAGGGCAGCCGGACTCGTTGGCTCAGCCTGCAATCCCGCGCCTTTGGGAGGCTGAGGTGAGTGGATTGCCTGAGCCCGCGGGTTCGAGACCCGCCTGGGCAACTTGGTGAGACCTCATCTCTACAATAGACTGCAGTGCAGTGGCCACTCACAGCCACCACAGCCTTGACCTGCTGGGCTCCAGCGATCCTTCCACCTCCACCTTCCAAGTAGCTGGAATTACAGGTGCGCACTACCATGCCTGGCTGATTTTTTTATTTATTGTAGAGATGAGGTCTCGCCTGCCCAGGCGGGTCTCGAACCCGCGGGCTCAGGCAATCCACTCACCTCAGCCTCCCAAAGGTGCAGGATTACAGGCTGAGCCACCAAGCCCAGCAGCAATCTTCTTAATACATTTTGGGAGGGACAAAAAAAAAAAAAAAAAAACAAGACCCTTATTTAGAATGAGTGTTCAATACATACCACCCAAGCTCTTTCTGGAAGTGACTTAGGAAATTCATCACAGAAGAAGGCTGTTGCACTAATTATGGGATTTCCAGGGCACATAGGCAAAAGGACCAGAAAAAGCTTTATTTTACTTTTTAAAACACGCAGTGCCAATTCCCTTTTTCTGCCTATGCTATTCAGTCCTTAAGGTCAAATGCATGAACGGTTTTCTTGTCAAGCAGTGCCTCTTGACAAAATGCAGATAAGCAGAGACCCTGGGAGCCCTGTTTTCCAACTATGGGCTTCCACAAGACTCATACATGAAGGACATCAATCTGCAAAGCACAAACAACAGGACAATGAGAAGCCCTGTAAGAACCACATGTCTATTTAAGAGAGATGTATTTTGGAACATGACAGCACTAGTCAGACCCTATTATTTGTCAAAGTGGTAGGAGCAACACAATTTTCTTGCCTGTAAAATGTGGGTACTAGTTGTGTCCAATGTATTACAGGCTGTTGGGAGGACTGAATAAAACCAAATGAGACACTAAATATAAAGTGCTCACTCTAGTGCCGTATGCACTGAGGTCCTCAAGAACCATCAGTTATTGCTGACAATCACAATGACAGCCACTATTCTCACCACTACCAAGAGGAGAGGGGATGTTTCCTACTGTGTTCTCCCCTAGTCACCCTCTCCTCTCGGCTGGGTTTAAATGGAATAACTGCCTCTACAAGAATGATATCCCATGAAAGTGCAAAGTCTACTCAACAGAGTTCTTCAGACAACTTGCTCCCTTATTTGAGCCCTTTTTGGCCAGGAAGGAGCCCAGGCAACAGATGTTCACAGACTTGGGCTCATGATCTCACGATACTCCCTCACGTCGCAAGAACATGCATCCAGACACTATCAACCAGAAACACTGGAATTACCAGTGCCAAGAGGCCCTGAAAGGCTGGAATGCGCCCTTTACCTACAGCACTGCTTTGCTGACAGAGAAAGTGAAAGAATAAAATTCCTCAGGGCTGTCAGTGTCAATTAAGAATGGGATCCTGAGGTCACCAGATCCCCCAATCCTGTAGGCTTTTCTCAACCACAACCACACAAGACGAGGCACAGGGAGAAGGAAAGCAGGTTCAGGACAGCAACACCGGTTCTGTTGCTGCCTGAGCCCTATTCTCACAGGACACCGTTTCCTACCCTCTCTAGGGGTTTGAAGTTTCTGTTTCCCCCCACACACACCCCCCAGCCCACCAGCCTATATAGAGGGCAGGTACAGTAGCACCTCATCCAGAATCCTGATTGCAAAATCACTTATTTACTCATGGTATCCAAATATGAAGAGAACTTGTTAAAAGTATTTATAGACACGAGTCAGTTTTTAGGAAGAACCAATAGATGAAGGATTTTCAGAAAACTAAGCAGAAACAGGGAGGCAGAGTTCACCTAGGTGAGTCTGGTCTAAGAACATATCCAACTCATCTGGATAATCTCCTATTCGAAGCCACAAAGAGAAAATGTAAAACAACTGCCCAATTGCGTCTGGGGTTGGCGGCATCCTGACGCAGTAGCTCTAGGACTACATCCTCCTGAACTGTGTCTGCTCGGGTTGGGGGCTGCCACACAGGTGGGGCCTCTGGCCCGTGGCTTTGCTCCAGCCAAGACAGATGCACCTGCATCTGTCAGTGGGGAAGAGAAAATGTTGTGTTTCCAAATTTATGTTTCTGGGAGACGTGACCTTTTCAAAATAAAAGCTTTTTAAACTTCCTAAGTTATGTCTTTCCCAATCCTTAGAAGCATGATGAACAAGAATCATGTCATTTGCAAGAAAAGAGAGAGGAAACTTGAAGTTTCTTAAGTTTTTGTAAGCATCAACATTTATACAAATCGCCAACTATGTTTTGTCTTTTCTGGTAGCAAACACCTGTTGACAAGCCTGTGTCTTCCCCTGAGTTCAGACCCCACACAACTGTGCTCCCCTTCGCCCTCCCACGCTCTGCCAAAGGGTCCTTCCCACCTGCTCAGTGGAGCCCGCTGCACCGCAGCAGTATTTCCAACGCCTCCTAAATCCTCGCCCCCTTCACAGGGAAGTTGGCGGCTCCAGTGGCTCTGCGGCCTCTTCTAAGCACCACAGCATCTTCGGCCTCTCCCCTCCCATCACGGGTTCCATGTGCCTTAAGCTCTGGTTTCCCAATCACCTCTCAGCTGAACGATGCCAGCACACATTTCAAAACACCCGGGCTTCGTCTGTGGCTCATTTTCTACCCTCAGTTTTGACTCCACTCTCAATGTATCTGACTTAGACAACATTTTCCAAAAAACTTTCTTTAGTTTCCATGACAACGCCATCTCAGCCTTGCCTCCTAATACTCCAATTATTCCCTGTGTGTGTCTTTTCTGGCTTCCTCGCTGTCCTCCCTCCAGTCCACAGTCCCCAAGGCACTGTGCTGACATCCATTCATGTTGATCCTCAATTGATCAAGCTCAGAGGTCACTCCAATGGGAAGATCCTTCACGCTCAGACTTGCATGTTTCACGTCTCAGGGACCGACTCCCAAATCCAGACTTCTCTTCACCTTCATATCTGATACCACACCCATGTATCTAATGACAAATACTCATATTAAGAAAAGCATAAAACCACCAACACTTATTGGGTACTTACCACGTGCCAGCCACTGTTCTAACCACTTTACATGCGTTCTTTCATTTAATCCTTACAACATCTTTTGAGATAGGTGCTATTGAGATAGAAAAGAAAGACATAGGGAGGTCATTGTAGTCAAGGTTCCTCGTTTAATGTTGTAGAGCCAGGGTTTGGAGTCCACAGTCCAAACTTCAGGGACATGAGCCTCTCACTGCTGGAAGAGAGCTACATGACTTTCCCCAGCAAGTCACTCACTGCCAGCTTTCACACAACCTGTAATTCAACATCAATGCCATCCCTCCTCTGGGTCCTCACGTGTTGGAGGCTCAAAATTATTTTTCTTCCCTCATTCATCTTCTTTACATCCAACCAGTGAACAAACCACAATGACTTTTCTCCATGATGCTGGGAGATGGGAGCCCATCTTTGCACTGCCAGCGTCCCCGCCAGCCATCATCAGTTTCCACCCATGCTCTCGCTCCTTCTCATCTGATGAAAAGCCGGCAGCACGCGGCGCCTCCACCTGCACCACAAATCTCTCACCCGTGATGACGACAAAGTCACACTCTTTATCTTGAAATTCAGCCTTCCCGATTCCAGCCGCATGAGGAGGTTCAACAGAGCCTGGATCCTTCATGCTGGTCGGGACAAACATGCATCTCCTTCGTTCTTAGCTCTATGCCCGCCCTGACTTAACTCATCCCATTCTTTCCATCCGAAAAGCATTCTTCATTTTCTTTTTCTTTAAGACTCAGTCTACAAACACAACTCCCTAAACAGCCTTCTGTGCCTGCGCACTAGAGCCACCCATGGGCTCTGTGCTTGAGGTGTGTTGTTTTCAACACATCTTTCAACTTCTTTCTCCTGGTACACCATGGCACCTCCCAACCGCACATGCTCACCACTGAGACTGCAGATGGTTCTTCTTTTGTACTCCTGCATTCTCCCCGGTCCCTCCCCGAGCCTAGTCTGGTGCTGAGTGAACTGGTCAATTATCTTTAATGGAACAGTTAAAACACGTAGGGGGTTTCCAGGACCCCTGCCCATGAGCACATCTCGCAATTGTCCATAGCAATGCAGCACACGAGCACCACCCATCAAGATGACAAAATTCTGGCTGCAGAGTCACAACATTTTGAGTTTTTTGTTTCACAACATGAACTGCACTTTCAAAGGAAGCCAGAGTTTAAAAAGTCTCAGCCTGTGCTCATTAGTCTGTCCAGTGACATGCCTCCAAGGAACTCAAGTAGGGGAACAAGGGAGGGAGAGGAACCAGAAAAGCCAGGAAGCAGTCCTTAGGCTGAAACACAAAAAGCAAAGTACAGATAAATTTGAACATTAACTAACACTGGGGAAAATGTGGCTCAAACCCATAAGTCACGTTTGAGAGGTAAGAATAAAGTAAAGATTCAGGCCAGGACTTCATTTGGTGGTGGCAGTGTTGCCCCGACGGGACAGTTACGGTGCTCCAGAAAGGCTCCCAGCACTTCGGCATCATTATTACACTCGATCTTCCCAATAACCCCACGAGGTAGGTAGCAATGACTACAACTGAAGAATTCTTATTATGGCAATGGGGTGCTGTGACTTTAACCAGGCACAGCGAAGTATAAGCAAGCTGTCCGGGCTACACAGCCAGCAAGCCGCAGAACCCAAGTTTGCACCCATGAGCAGAGCACAACTACAGATCTGGTTCCGTGCTTTCAGGTCACTAAAGCACAGGGGGAAACTGTCCGCAGTGCCAGAGATGACCTGAAAAAGGGGGAGCTTTGCTAAACCAGCTCCAGCAGCTGGAATGAGCACATGCCCTCCTGCTCTTGACTCTCTCTGCTCACCCACAGGCAGAGTCCATGCGTTCAGATCCATGCAGGATCCACCTTTAGCAACCGTCCTTTGAAGCCATTCATCCCCTTAACTCTGGTCCCCTCGGCACCGTGAGGACCGTGACTTCTTAGCAAGGCCTTCCTCAACGGCACCTGAGGAGCCATACTATGAAGCCCAGTGAGCAGGGGCTGACTTCTCCCACACTCCCAGCCACCCTCTAACGGCCCGAACTGACAGCCCCCTTAAGGGACAGAAAGTCAGGGCCACGCAGCCACTGCTTAGGGGCAAAGCACAGCCACTGTGAGGGCCAGCCCGTCTTCTCTCCCAGTCAAGCTGCTCCACACCTCAAGGCTCAAGTGGGAATGCCACCCAGTTTCCCCTGACGAGCCCAGGAAGGCCACAAGAGCCCCAGGGAGAGTCTGGCAGGAGAAAGAGCTCGGGCCAAGGGGGGCTGGAAGTCAGGGTCCATCCTGGCTCCACAGCTCCTGGCCCAGGAGATTCACCTGCATCCACCCACTGCTCCATCCACAATCAGAGAGAGAGCCAGACAGGAACACGGCCTGCTAACAAGGGGGGCTGGGGGTCCTCGCAGACGCGCCATAACCACCAGGGGCCCAGGCCTCACTGCAGGATGGATGAGTCGAAGATATTCTAGAAACGCCCAGGTGAGCCTCTGGGCTGCAGGAAGTCAAGAGCCACCCCTGCTCCTCTGTGCTTCAAACAAGCGCCCTCACTTGGTGTCTCAGAGAAAGGAGAACGGAGGAGGAAGAGGGAGGATTTGCTCATGATAACTCAGCAGCAAGAGAGGCTGCTCTCCACTATGTGTACAGGAAACTTAGGTGGAGGTCATTTCATCACAAGATACCTCCAGGGCCAGGGCCAGGGCCCGGGGGAAGCTCTGAGCCCCGGGGCTTCCTCTAGGGCACACACTACTGGGAGGGCACACACTGATGGATACACCATCTCTCCAAAGCATCCCAGTTATTGGAACACTTAATCTCTAGAGTTCCTTTGCTTAAAAAAAAAAAAAAAAAAAAAAAGAAAGGCGGTAATGATATATCCACGTTAGGAGCAGGATCTCTTCATTCTGGCCCACCACCTGCCACCCTGTGTTCTGGGGGCCTCCTTCCGCTAGCTAATCACACACACCCACCTTGCTATGGACACTTCACCTTCAGTAGGTGCACCTTACAACTGCCTGGCTTGTCCAGCTGCCCTCTCACCCTGCTGAAAGGAACATAAACAGCTGGTTGTTAACGTGGGGGTTGGAGGGCTTCACCAGTACCAATGGGTTCACGCTCTGAGAGAGAAACAAAGTCTGACCTGCACTGGAAGCCTCACCTGTTCAATCAACAAACGTCAACTGCACATCTCTCAGTGCAAAGCACTAAAGAGACTCACACGAACAAGGCACAGTCCCTGGCACCAAGATGCCTCAGACCTCCAGAAGCCACAAGACCTAGGCTCTCATACTGAGCACACAAAGGAACCCAGGAAAGCCCATGGCCCCCCTCGAGCCTCCATCTTCTCAAGTCCTTAATGCAAACGGAAACCAGACCCCTGAAAATAAAACATCATCTGGAAGGAGCATGGATCACTGCAGGGAAGACTGGCCCCGGGGTCTCTCCTGAAGCTCTGTCTGAGAGAGCATCAGAAAGTGTGTCTGGGGGAAGGGGAGAAGAAGAACTGGTAGTCATGGCAACAAGAAACCGCCAGTTTGGCTGATCAATGCCAGCTATTTACATCGCTATTAAATGGCCCTAATAAATATGAATATTGCACAAAATAAAGCACATAAAAGGTCCCTGTCTGAAATATCCAGAAGTACTGAAAACAATAAACCCAGTAGCCCAAGGAATACATTGTTACTTTTCCCTCCCATCAGAGGGACAGTCAATTAGCGGACAATCACGAGAAGAAAGCAGGCATTCTGAAAGCCAGTCATTAGCAGTGCACAAACAGGAATAAATTTTCCAGTGTGAACAATAAGGGCCAGCTGTGATTTCATTACAAACCCGAGGCCTAAACCATGCTTTCAGAAAGCAGTTTCATGACACGAGGCAAATTAGCATTCCACTTCTCCTCGGATCCCGTGACTTCCTTGGAAAGCCCTCTGCCAGTCAGCAGCAGGACATGTCCTCTTGGCACGGAAGGTGG
>NW_007253792.1:421252-456704 GCF_000164805.1 Carlito syrichta
AAAAAAAAAAAAAAAAAAAAAAAGAAAGGCGGTAATGATATATCCACGTTAGGAGCAGGATCTCTTCATTCTGGCCCACCACCTGCCACCCTGTGTTCTGGGGGCCTCCTTCCGCTAGCTAATCACACACACCCACCTTGCTATGGACACTTCACCTTCAGTAGGTGCACCTTACAACTGCCTGGCTTGTCCAGCTGCCCTCTCACCCTGCTGAAAGGAACATAAACAGCTGGTTGTTAACGTGGGGGTTGGAGGGCTTCACCAGTACCAATGGGTTCACGCTCTGAGAGAGAAACAAAGTCTGACCTGCACTGGAAGCCTCACCTGTTCAATCAACAAACGTCAACTGCACATCTCTCAGTGCAAAGCACTAAAGAGACTCACACGAACAAGGCACAGTCCCTGGCACCAAGATGCCTCAGACCTCCAGAAGCCACAAGACCTAGGCTCTCATACTGAGCACACAAAGGAACCCAGGAAAGCCCATGGCCCCCCTCGAGCCTCCATCTTCTCAAGTCCTTAATGCAAACGGAAACCAGACCCCTGAAAATAAAACATCATCTGGAAGGAGCATGGATCACTGCAGGGAAGACTGGCCCCGGGGTCTCTCCTGAAGCTCTGTCTGAGAGAGCATCAGAAAGTGTGTCTGGGGGAAGGGGAGAAGAAGAACTGGTAGTCATGGCAACAAGAAACCGCCAGTTTGGCTGATCAATGCCAGCTCAGAACCGGAGCACAGGCTTCTGCACCCTCACTCGTCTGTCAACGCCCGACCAACACCACATTTCTCCAAGAACCCTGTTCGTGTCCTCTCACTCCCACCTCCTAGGGCCGGGCCAACCTCGAGCTTTTGGCTTCCCAAAGTCCTGTGTAGGGTGAGCTACCATTTTTGCTGAGAAAACTTGTCTGTGAACAGAGCTCTCTCCCTTACTTACACGAGTAACAAATCCACCTAGGTGTTTCAAATTTTTAGCAATGGTCTCTTTCTTAAACATGAGTCATAAAAATGTTCCTGCCTGAATTTCGGAGTCTGCTTCAGCCTAAGGATGAAAAGGGAGAACCGTCTTCAAAGTGCTTTGGAAATGTCGAATCGAAATGGAAAAAAGAATTCGAATGTGGGGGGAAACTATTATTTTTTTCCACGAGACAGGTCCTCAGGTTTATCCCATGCCAGTTTGGCCTTGTTTCAGACAGCACTCTCTTCACTTAATTACTGCCTTTCAATGATCACTGAACACTGCAAACAGCGTGGGGACAAGGGACAAAGCTCACAACCAGACTCGGCTACAAACTTATCCAGCTCAGGAGTCAACTCCATTTGGTGATCGATTATCAGCTTCAGAAGGAATTTAAGGGTAACACAATGGGGGGGTGTTTGGCTTCAAAATGTGGGTGCTCAGAGGGGTGAAGCCACCACTACCCAGAGCAAAGCCTCCTCTGCAGGCCTCTGGATAGCTGAGACTACACTTCCACCATATTTCTGATGTAATCATTTTATTCTGAACAGCTCAGGACCACGGGAAGCAATGAAACTCAAACTATTTCCCTGCAGGCAAATGAAAACATGAAGGCACCCTTCCTGAAGAAAGTTTTCTGTCATGTCAAAAAAAACATGAAAAGATCCGAACTATCAAAGAAAAGAAAACAGCAACAAGATGAATTCATTTCCATGACTATTGTCCAGCACAGCTGCATGGAACTCATTTACATCGCTATTAAATGGCCCTAATAAATATGAATATTGCACAAAATAAAGCACATAAAAGGTCCCTGTCTGAAATATCCAGAAGTACTGAAAACAATAAACCCAGTAGCCCAAGGAATACATTGTTACTTTTCCCTCCCATCAGAGGGACAGTCAATTAGCGGACAATCACGAGAAGAAAGCAGGCATTCTGAAAGCCAGTCATTAGCAGTGCACAAACAGGAATAAATTTTCCAGTGTGAACAATAAGGGCCAGCTGTGATTTCATTACAAACCCGAGGCCTAAACCATGCTTTCAGAAAGCAGTTTCATGACACGAGGCAAATTAGCATTCCACTTCTCCTCGGATCCCGTGACTTCCTTGGAAAGCCCTCTGCCAGTCAGCAGCAGGACATGTCCTCTTGGCACGGAAGGTGGAGGAGGATTCATGGAAGGGACTGGAGCCATTGGCAGCAATCAAGCTGCAGTGCTGGGAGCCTGGCCTAAAACAGCCACAGTAAACTCTGCGCCTAGTCCCTTAGCCCTTTCCTTGTGCCCCGGAAAGTCTCCCAAAGCCCACTCCCACCGCTAACCAAGGCAAACAAGGTAAATGAGTCCCTGTAGAGAGGTGCACATGTGCCTGGTCCCACATGTCCCCTACACCATGAGAGAAAAGCAAGCTCCACTGGCGAAGATCTGGAACTGGTTTCCAACCGGAGCCCCTCTTGGGGCCTAGTGTACCACAGGGCTGGCCTCAATGACCTGCAGAGGCCCTGTTCCCCAACTTGGACTTCAACCCTCAGAGACACCATTCCTTGCATAGCAGAGGAGAGATGTGGCAGACGCCACAGTGGCTTGCCAGGAACCCAAGCACAGTCCTGGTCACATCTGGAAGATGCCGGCTCTCTCCTACAGGGCTGCAGCCCCAGGACTACAGCCTGGCAGGGGTCTCTGAAGCCAGCAGGGGGCTGAGGTTGCAGAAGCTGACAATGCTGGATGGGCACCACCCTCTGCTCGACATGTGGTGTCACCCCAAAGCATAGAGCCTCCCGGGAAAGGCAGGAGATTTTTCTCTCTCCGCATGAATCCATGCAGAGCCCAAAGAGGAATCTTGACGGGAAAAGGAGGATGGCTTCTGGCCAGTTTCCAGCAGACCAGAGAAAGAGCTCATGGAGCTGTGCAGACAGGAAAAGCGAGCTTCCACCCAGAACCACCATGCAGAGAGAGATCCATGTGTATCTTTCAAGAAAATAATGAGTCCTTGAAGCTCTGGAGTTCTTGAAGGATGCAGGGGAAAAAGCAGCATGCTATCACACAAAGAGATGCTGGTCACAAGTGTTAAACATGTACTTATATTTACAGACTCCAAATCTGTTAAGAACAAAGGCTTTGCTTTAGGCCGAGCGCACTGGCTCACACCTGTAATCCCAGGACTTTGGGAGGGTGAAGTGGGAGGATTGCTTGAGCCCAGGAGTTCAAGACCAGCCTAGGTAACATAGCAAGACCTTGTTTCTACTACAAATACAAAAAAAAAATTTAAACTAGCCAGGCATGTTAGCATACACCTGCAGTCCCAGTTACTCAAAAGGCTGAGGTGGAAGGATTGCCTGGGCCCATGAGTCAAGGCTGTAGTGAGCCAAGATCATACTATCAAAAGTAAATAAAAATAAAACACTTAAAAAGGCCTGTAACTTTTTTTTAAAAATTTTTAAAGGCTTCACTTTAGGAAAAGATTTCTTTTTAATTAGAAAAACACTTTATTCTAATTAACTCAAAAAAACCAAAATCACAACAGCTGGCTTAAGGAGGCCACACAAACATCTGCCCAGCTCCAAACACAATACCATCTCAACAAAATTCTACACTGTAAGAACAACCTCTTCCATTGTAATTCTGAAGCAAGGAAGCTATAAATGACAGAAGGGAGGTTTAACTGATGATTTTGCACTTTATACCTTCACTATCAATTATATTTTTATGCTAAACCAGCTTGGTCATGAGAGCCGGTTTCCCATTTCTTCAATCTGACCTTCTTGATGGGGCCAATCCATCAGCACCTCACTGAAACCCTCACAGAGCTTTATGTCACCCTGACTCTGGGCACACTCCAAAAACCGCTTTATCTCATAAAAGCAAGGCTGCTGCTGGTGTGTGGGCTGGCTCCCTGAGGTTCCTGGCAAGTGAGGTCAGGCCTTGAGGGTTCAGCATTCCTTCCTCCACTGAAGCCCCCAGTGAGGGCATGGCCCAGCGTGTGCCCAGCAGCAGAGCCCATGGCCAGGCCTGCTGCAGTGGTTGCCATCTGGGCCATCAGACCTGGCTGCCAGGGAGCAGCAGCAGGTGAGCCAACTGCAGATGTCGGGGCTGCTGCTGGTGGATGAGCTGCTGGTGCTGGCCTGGGTGCAGTTCTCATCTGAGGGGCCCGGCTGGCCGGAGGGGCCATGTGGGAGGTGCAGCTTCAGCTTCTACGCAGCATCGCAAGTACCCGGCGGCTCGGCATCTAGACGTGCGAAACCACCAATCTTTTCTCTTGAGTCAGGGTCTCACCATGTTGCCCAGGCTGGAGTGCAGTTGGCATGATCATGACTCACCGCAGCCTTGACCACCTGGGCTCACGCAATCCTCCCACCTTAACCTCCCAAATGGCTGGAAGTACAGGTGCATGCCACCACACCAGACTAATTTTTGTATTTTTGGTTGAGACGAGGTCTCACTGTGCTGTTCAGGCTTGTCTTGAACTCCTGGGCTCGAGCAATCCTCCTGCCTCAGCCTCCCAAAGCGCTGGGATTACAAGGATGAGCCACAAAGCCCAGCCTTGAAAAAGAGCTTAAAGCAATCAGAAAATGAGCTATACCACCACCCTCCACATTCTTATAGTAGCTGCTTTCCATCCATCAGACGTTACTTCCGTTCTCCAATGGATTCTCTTGTGAAGAAGGACTCCACTAGACTTGTGCCTAAATTTTGCAGAGAGGTACAGGTGGGGCTGGGGGCAGGGGAAGTGGGTACATGCCTCCAGTGAGGAGAGAAGGAACCAGATATGTGGTAGCTTCCCTCTACAGAAATAATCAGCCGTTGGACCCTGGCTGAGGAAATTAACCTCAGTCTCCTCATTTGGAAACTAGATGGACAAGAAATGTAACCATCACTAAACCTCTTCCTAGCCCTGACATTCTATGCAATGTATTTGAAATCCCTCGTTTACTGATTGGTTTTTAAGTGATAATCACAAACCAAACCAAACCAAACCATAGTAAAGTAGAAAATCATTGTTTCCAAGAGCTGCAATGATATAAATCAGGGTCCTGTTTATGAAAATCCACTTCATACATTAAATATACCAAAACTGATGATGAAAAGAGGTGAAAAGACACTAAAACTCTATATATGCATCCATACACACTTATTAACGTTCGTGAACCCAAATGATATCAAAGTTGCAAGTATTCATTTTGGAGGATGTTTCTGCTACATGGAGCTAGCCCAATTGAAGCATAGTAAAACACAAGTCGTATTCAATATGGAGTAAAACACATTTATTCAATACATATTAATGGAGCAACCACCAAACACCAAGCACTATGGCAGACATTAGCCAAACAAAATCAGATACAATCCCTGCTCTCAAGAAGTTTGACTCTGGTGGAAGAGCCAGAAAAACTATCACCCCCCAAAAAAATTGCACAGTTAAAAAAAAAAGGTTTTCATCACCCCCAAGACTTCAAACTGCATTGAAAAATAAGACAATTTATCTCAACTTTTAACTACTATTTCAATGCGTAATATTGGCTCTTAAGGTCTTCAGGTGGTCTATGCTTCAGGAAAAGCCTAGATTTACAGTGATTTCTTCAATGATCTTTTACTCCCTGTTTCATCAAAGTTAAACACCTGTTGCTGGTAGCAGCCTTTGTCTTCAACATTTTCAGTTTAAGTTTTGTGGAATACATTTCTACTTTCCCAAAATGTCTAGTGCATGCTCCCCTGAATTCTGATGTGATGCCAGCTGGCTTTCTTCCTCCTGAAGTGATCAAATAAGTCATCTTGGTTTGTGTCGTCTTCCTTTGACATCTCCCCTGTTCATTAGTACTTGGGAGACAGCTCAATGCCTGTGCTCATCGCCACTTCGTGCAAGGCCCACGGCTCTGCCTTCTCTAAGCATACACCCCTGCCATCACATCAGTCTGTTGGTCCTCTTTATCCCCGTTGACTCCAGCATCTCAGTGCCTACAGGCTCTGAGCAGCGTCAGTCACAGAGAGTGGACTCTGTTGGGGCCAATAACACAAGTCAGGCCATTACTGTGAGAGGAAGGGCTCATTTACGAGCAAGATCATAAAAGTGAGGGGCTTTTAAAACAAGGCCAGCATCTTTCCATAAGGAGCTTTAGCTGCAAATAAATTAGAAACTAAACTCAGAATGGCTTAAACCAAGGGTCAAGTAAACATTTTCTCTGAAGGGCCAGGTAGTAAATATTTCAGGCTTTGTGAACTCTCTGGTTTCTTTCACGATTACTCAACTCTACCACCGCAGTGCAAAAGCAGCCACAGACCATATGTAAACACACAGGCATTGCTGTGTTCCAATAAAACTTTATTTACAGAAAACAGGTGGCTGGTGGCCCATGGGCCATAGTTTGCCAACACTGGCTTAAACAACAAAGAGTATTTCTCTTATAAAACAAGGCAGGAATATCCCAAGGTTGATTAATTTAGTCACTCAGTCATGTACTGAGGCCCTGCTTCCCTCTTCCTTCTGCTGTGCCATCTTACAAAGTACCTTTCCTCATGGTCATAAGATGGCTGCCAAATCTCCAAGAGACACATGCAAACATGGCAACATCCAGAAGTAGAAATAATTTCTTCCCTGTGTATCTTTTTAGGGTAAGGAAGGCTTTACCAGAAGCTGCCTGCTCACCAACAGGGATCACATGTCAACACTAGATGGTATTCCCGTGCTTGTCTTGGAACAGTCAGGATTCACCTGAGTCACACAGGCAAGGGCTAGAACCCCAAACAAAACTAGGACTCTGTCAGCCCAGAAGAAAGAGGAGTGGCTACTGGGCAGACAGTCAACACTGTATGTTGACTGTACTCTTCGTCCTCAGACCTGACTGCCTCCTTTCGGTGACCACCCAGGCCTTCCACGTTTTCATCTCTTCCCTCCCCAGCCCCTCGATGCTGCCTGAAGTCTTACTCCTGCATAGTGCACTCTGCACAACACATGCTCACTAACCTTTAGGATGGAAGGCCATTTGGAAGCTGTTATTACTAGAGTCTCTTCTCAAAACCCCACAAAGGCCCCCACAGCTGATGAAAGAGGCTCCCACAGATGATGAAAACCTCAGTCTGCATTCGGCCTGGCAGCAGGGCCAGACACCCAGCCAACCTCTCCTTCCCTGGTCACACACCACCCTCACTGTGGCTGGGCTCATCTGCTCACTGCTCCCTGGATATACTGGCTCCGCTCACCTCTGTTCTGCGCCCTCACTCTTGCTACTTTCCCGGCCTGAAATGCCTTCCCCATTCATTCCAAATAACCACGGCTGTCTTTCTGCCAAACACAGACATAGAACAGGCAGTCAGATACCTACCAGGGAGATCTGGGTTGGCCTCCTGCCTGCCTCTGCCGCTTGCTGCTGCAGAATGGGACTTGCCCAGAACGGGACTTGTTGTCCTCACCACCAAGCCAGGTCACAATGGGCACTTCACAGGATCACAACAAGGATGAGATATGTGTAGTGACACCATACCTGGCATGCAATCATTTCCTTCCTCCTCCTAAACTGCACCGCCTCCAAGAATCCTTTCACAAACATTCCTGTTCCTACAATTTAATGCTATGTGCATTAGGGTCACCCCATTTCAGATACCTCCCAGCTTTCAAAAGGATAAGCTACATACAAACTTATGATATGCTAATTGAATCACTAGGCTTAAAAAATGAAACAAAGCCTTCCCTGAGCTCCTTACAATTGCCTTTCATGCAACACTATTTAGCTTCAGAATCAGGTAAACAGGCCAAAGAACAGCATTATCTTTCTTTTCCTACAAGTTATTATGAATAATCTTCAACTGTAATTGTTCACCACACTGCTACAGTACAATCACTGACACATTTGACAATGAAAAACAAAAGGCCTCAACAATAGGTTGATATGGAATTGAATAATTTTCTCCCCACAATAAGTAGTAAATACCAACACTCCTATCCACAGCATCCATGGGAAGGAGTAGCTTGGGTGGGCAGGACAGAGAAAACAAAAACCACACTCAAGACAGCGTGGGCAGTCGGCCCACACAGCACAATGAACACCAATAGGAGGGGTCCGCACATGTGGTGTGACAGCAAATGCACGTGGATGCTGACAGGGAAGAATGGCCTCACGGGGATGTGGTTGTTCGGAGTTAATCAGCAAAGGGAAGAACCCAGCAGCATTCAGTGATTCCAAAAGCTTGGACTACATTAACTCAAAACTGTGTATGTTGCAGCGCTTCTGTGAGTGAGGGGCCCAGTGGCCGTTTCTTGAATGTTCACCTATGAATCGCACCTTACTAGCCTCTTCCGCACAGAAACAGCATAGAAACAGTCTGTTACATTCTTTACACTGTCCACAGAAACAGTAGAACTAAGATAATTCATGCATCTTTCATACATTGATTTTCTAGATTGGAAGACTTCTTTCCCCATCACTAACCTATGTCAAGTAATTTTTTACAGATATGTGAATTTCTAGGAGAATGGGAGTTTATATTACATAAACTTCAAAAAACAAATCATGTCTGATATCCAGAACACTTGCTTTTCCTTCTTCCCAGACAGATACTCAAAGTGCAAGCTCAGAATCATCCCTTGACTGAGTAAAGAAAGGCTGCTTCTCTGAGACTCACCGTGGGAAGGAGGAAGCCCCCTCCAGAGCTGCCCAGGAGTTCGCGCTCCTTACTGCCAAGACAGCATCATCATAGCGCTACGAAGTGCCAGAGAGAACTGTTTTAATGTGCAGGGCTTTTGCTCTTAAAAAGCTTGAACACAAGCACTCGACTCCCGTCGCTGAAACATACCACAGCTAGCGAAGGAGCCGCAGTGTCACAGGGCAGCACCCTGCTGTTTAAAACTGACATCACGGGCACTTCCGAGGTGGAGTTCTCAAATACACTCAACTCCAGAGAAGCACGCCCAGGCTCATTAGAGCTCCCTGTGTACGATTCTAGAACTATAAGGGTGCTTTTGATATTTTTTACTGCATGATATGATTGCATTTCGCAGCTGGGGGCAGGCCACTCAGCTACACCGTAATTATTATTGCAGATTACCTGGGAAGAAAACGAGTATGCATTTAAAAGTCTCAACAGCCTACTTTAAAGTACAAATAGTGACCAGGACGGATGAGTGCCTTCCCGAGGGGACTTTCTTCTGAGTCGAGTCAGCAATTACTGTTTGTAAATGATGCTTCTTTTTTTTAACATGTATTTATATATTCAGTTCAGGGTTAGGTATACAAACATTGATCACGCAGGTACCCTTGTGGAGGAGGGGTGCCCCTCCCTCCCCAGCAGCTCCCCTCAACTGCCAGTCCCTCCCCACCTCCCTGACAGCTTTGCCTCCAACACCACATGAAAGCAATCGCCTTCCTTCTTCGCATCACTCCACATTAACTGTGCTGCTTATTGATGAAAACTAGTTGAGCACAACCTCTCTGAACTATCAAAATCTCAAATCTGTACATTGAAAATGAGCAAGATTTCCAAATATGGGATCACAAAAATGTTAAGCACAGCTCTGGTGCATAAAAGGTTGCATCAGGCAGGAATCCGGGCAAAAGAGAACCAGCTTCATAACACCAGGGGCAAAATCCTCCCTGCCCTGTGATTAGACTGCTCGGTATCATGAGTAAAATAAAATTCCACTATAAAACCTCAGTGCTTTGCCAACAGAGTTCAGAGCTCTAACCAGATCTCCTTCTCGGCAATGACACTTTAATTTCATGAGGTGAGACCACTATCTGCCTGTGTTTATTGAGTGAATCTAAGACTGCTATAAATAATAAAAAGACAACTTAAAAAGTCTAGTGTCGTGGGATATAAAAATGATTTATGACAGAATCTCTTACTTCCTACATTGCATGGTGATTCTATAAAGACAGGACTGACTGATGGTGAGAAGTCTGTCCGCTGGTCAGCTGCAGTGTGAGATTCTCCCTGTAGGATTTATGAATAGACCCCTAAAGACAATGAAAAACATCATTACCTTTCTGGGCATTTAAAGTATCTTGAAACTAACATGTCTTTATGGCATTTCTTTAACTTTCTTACATATATGGAGGACCCTCCAAAATTCCGAAATGTATTTATAAAAAATACTGTATTTATTCTTTTTTTTTTTTTTTTTTTTGAGTTGGAGTCTCACTCTGTCGCCCAGACTGGAGTGCAGTGGTCGCTTCCGGCCACCGCAGCCTCGACCTGCTGGGCTCCGACAATCCTTCCACCTCAGCCTTCCAGTAGCCGGAATTACAGGCATGCGCTACCACGCCCGGTTGATTTTTTGATTTATTGTAGAGATGAGGTCTCGCTGCCCAGGTGGGTCTCGAACCCGCGGGCTCAGGGAATACACTCACCTCAGGCTCCCAAAGGCGCGGGATGACAGGCTGAGACACCGAGCTCGGCTATTTCTTATATATTTAAACTTTGGTCACCTTCAAAGTACACACCACTGGATGCAACGCCTATCGAGATGCCTTTTTCACTGCTCAAAATAGTTTTAAACTTGTACATTTTGATGCCTTTTAGTCCTGCCATTTTTTGTTTCAGATCTTCCACATCAACAAAATGTTTCCCTTTGAGGACTTTTTTCATCCAAGGGGAATAAAACAGTCGGTCGGGACAAGAGCAAGTGAATAGAGAGGATGAGGCAGGGTCATGCTGGTTTTGGTCAAAAACTGCAGAACACTCAGCATAGTGTGGACAGGTGCAATGTCATGGTAGAAGAACCAGTCAACTGGTTGCCACAGCTCAGGATGTTTCTTCCAATAATCGAGATGCAACCGTCTCAGAACTTCCAGATAAAAACTTTGGTTGGCCATCTGATCCGGAGGAACTAATTCCAACTGTACTACAAGGGGCCTGCCCTCCAAAAGATAATTCTGGGGTTTTGGGGGGCCTCTGTATGACATGCATTCATCCAACCATAACAGCCCAATATTTATTAAGGGCTTTCTCTATGCTCTAGGTGCTAGGGATATAGAATAAAGAATAAAACAAAATCCCTGCCTCATGAACTTTCACATTCTAATTTATGACACATCCAATAATTATTAACTGAGCTGTTATGAGCTCCTGAAACACACAGAATCCTACGTCAGAAGTCCTGGAATTACAAATTCACAATGAAAAAGTGAAGTGGGTGTCATGGGCTGACCTGTGTTCCCCGCAAAGTTCATTCGCCTTGAAGTCCTGATCCCTAGGACCTCAGAATGGGACCTTATTCAGAGACCGGGCCTTCTGAAAAGGCAAAAAAGTTGACCGAGGTCATTAAGGTGTGCCTGATCCAGCGCAACAGTGTCCTGTGAGAAGAGGAAAGCTTGGCATACACAGAGGGATACCATGCAGACATGAGGGGAAGGCAGCATCCGCAAGCCAGGGAACCAGGCCTCAGGAAGATCACCCCAGCCTTGATCTCACACCTCCGGCCTCCAGAATCATGAAAAAATAAATGTCCAATGTTTAAGCCACCCAGGCCATGGTATTCTGTCGTGGCAGCCCTGGGAAGCCAACACAGCGGGTAAAAAGGGAAAGGTGGAGAATAACGAATTTTAAGAATATCTTTCCCTACAATGCTGAGAACCGCTCAATGAGCTACAAAAACCAAAATGCTATGGCTGAGTTCTAAGATGTTTACAAAAACTATCAAGAGAGGTAAGTGGTCAAAGGGAAAAAGGACTGTCCTTTCCTTCCAGGAAGATGAAACCTGATGCTGGCCCCTAATGCCAGGTTCCTTTGCAGTTGAAGAGCTTGTGACTGATTGCCTGTGTCACATTCCCCCAAATGCAAAGTCTCTTTTTATCTTTTCCCCCTCTAAGTCATGCAGCCAAAACCTTTCGGTTTCATGTCTCGTCCTTTTCAGTAAAAGCAGGAGAAGGTGGTTTGCATGTGGACTACATGAAATAGCCAAACAAGTACTTTTAAAACTCAATGTGCAATAAAGTTTGGATTGTGTCATCAGTCATCCACTGATTTAGAACTAAGGAGAGTTCCACTTCCCATTGCAGCATAAAAACAATGCATTATTAATAAGCTAGCAGAAATTCCAATCCTTTATTTTTTCTTTGTAAAGGGGATTTCAAACCTCCAAAAGGAGAGGAAACCAAGGCACCATGAATTCCAGAACTTCTGACCAAATGAGATCATCTACTTGGGTGTTTTCTTGGTCCAAACCAATCCCCAAATGATAAAGCCTTTGTCAAAACAGTCAGTCAAAAGTCCTCCAAACGTCTTCTCTTCCCTCTTACTCCAGATGCTCCCTGAATTACAATGGGGCTGTGTCCCGACAAACCCATTGCAAGTTGAAAATATCTAAGTTGAAAACACATTTCAAACATCTAACTTACTGAACATCATAGCTTAGTGTAGCCTGACTTAAACCATGCCCAGAACACTTACATTAGCCTACAGTTGGGCAAAATCATGCAACACAAAGCCTATTTTATAATGTGGTATTAAGTAGCTCATGTAATTTACTAAACACTGTAAAGTGAAAAACAGAATGGTCCTATAAGTCCTTGAAGTACAATTTCTACTGAATCCACATCACATTCACACCACTGTAAGGCTGGAAAATCTTAAGAACTATCCTAACTTGGGGACCGTCTGTATAATTAATTCCAACTCTCCACAAAGCCAATACTTCCCCGTCTTTAGGAACAACATGTCTCCAGGCAGAGGGACTGTCTCTTGACTCCTTCAACAATCACTGACTGAGGACATGTCATGTCTACTCTGTCTCTGTAGCTAAGTGCTGAGCACAAGGTGTCAATAAACAAACGAGGGAATAAACAGACGGAGTTGTGCCTTGAGGACTCTCCTGGCCACCTCAAAACTTCTGCTTCTGTCTCCAGGACTCTATAAACGAGGCTCCTCCACAAGGAGGCATTTTCTCGGAGCCTTCAGAACTCCTCAGTCCACATAAACCTGCAAGTCATGTCCATCTTCTCCAATAAGCAAGTCCTTCCTCCCAACTGCGGGACACAGCTTATAGAAGACAGCAAAATTCAAGCTCATGGAAGTTCACCAAGGGCATGTTAAGTTGCCCACACTGCCCATCAAGAGGACCACACTCAAACACGGCTGGCCTCGCCAGCGGGAAGCATGCTGTGTGGGCTGCTGTGCAGACTGGCATGCGCTGTACTCCTAGCATGTAAGTTACCGTGGAAATAAAAGAGATACATAGCTCCAAAAATAGCCCAGCTGCATGCAACCGAGAGACTGTGAGACACAGAATGGTCGAACTTCTTTTAGGTATTCTTTTGCCACAAAAAGAGCAACATTTAAATTAAAATTAAACAGGAATATCTACTTCTGGCGGGACATGTCATGTTTCTTACCTTCTAATACATGAAAGGCAGTCGAGCCAAAGACCAAGCTTGTGCCTGAGTAATGAGTCAGAGGAGCTGTGACCACACAGCTGTGACCACTCTGTGGGCAGAGGGCCCTCCTCACCCAGGTGGTGTGCCATGGAGAAGACAGACGGCAGGAGCTCTCTGCACGTGCCTGCGATCAGCACCTGCTCCACCTAAAACCTGACCTCAGAGCAGCTCCGGAAAGAGACTGCAAGTCTCCACCAGCGGGACAAGCCCAAAGCAGTTCCTGAGCCTAGGAGCCTTCAGGACAGGGACTGCCAGAGAACACAGTCCAGACAGCAACTCACTCTGCTGTGCCTGGCCAGGGACTGCACTCGTTCTAGGGACCAAGGTCCACCCTCGAGCCACCTGCTCCGTGGTGCTGGGGCACCTGAGGATCCGTCATCAGACCCGGTTTAACAACACAGTCAACTCCAATGAAGCACACTATGGAATCAAACTTTTTCAACTACTCTTTTTATTGTCTTTATTTAGAGGACCAGACTTCCAGAACATTTTCTAGTACTGGGACCTGTTGGCCGAGGGGATCCCAAACTGCAGTGAGGCTCCCAGCACGCAGGGCAGCCCACACGTGGGAGCAACGTGCCTCCAGCCACAGGAGGAAGCAGGCTATGCTGGCTCAAGACTCAGACCCCCAGGATCAAAACCCAGCACTACCCTTTTCCCCATAATGTGGTTTGTTCAACTTCTCTGCTTCCTCATCTGTAATACGGGGCTAACTGCCTGCCTGAGCTTGCTGAGTGGTGTCAATGAAATGTCTGGCAAAGGAGAAGCATTCATCGACTGGTGTTTTAACTAAGGCCAGTCCCTAAAAGAGTTAACGGAGTCTGGGTAGACCCTGACACGGCAGTAGAGGACCAGTACATTCAACTCCATGTGCCAATCCACAGCTGCTAGCCACATCACTCTCACCCTCTGCCAGCGTGCTCATGGCTGTTCCTGTCTCTACTGCCTGTTTCCTGTCACAGTCCAGAAGGCACATAAGGGGAGCTGCTCTGACGCATTCTGCTCCAGCTTCCTGCACAGCCCACCCTCTCCCGGGTGTCACTCTCAGCAATCAGGACAGTGGCTGCCCAGCCTGCAGGGGACCAAAGCCACGTTGCCTGTGCATCCAGCCTCTGACCACCACAGCTGGGTCTTTCATGATGCGAGACTTGAGAACGCTTTGCAGGGGATAAGAAAACCCACAGCGAGGGAGGAGTCTTATGCCTTCACCCATCCATTCTAGCCAGCACTTCCAGAAGGCCCACGTGTGCCAGCATGCACCTGGAACCCTTAAGGCACTGCCCAGGACACAGCAGCCTGTCCTGTACAGCAGGCTCCTGCCAGACTCCCATTCACCCTTTCAGGGACTGGCCTTAGGGATAACACCAGTCGATGAATGCTTCTCCTGTGTCAGGCATGTTATATACACGGATTCATTCACCCCACCCAACAAGCTCGAGCAGGCACTATTAGCCCCATTTCACAGATGAGGAAGCAGAGAACAAAAAAAGCTACCAGGCAAAGTCACAGTCACTCAACCTACCCAGAACCAGCGGATCCCAGAGCACTAAGAATTGGGTGGGGCCAGAAAGCTTACAACTTTTCTTCTTTGAAGATATACTCTGGCTCTTTTAAACATCAATTTAAGGAAATATTTGATCTTTGTGAAAACAAAGAAGAACGTTTTAAGATTGCTTGCTTTTAGAAATCTGGCAATTTGGTTTTAAAGCCTCTGACCTCTGCCTATGGTGTTCCTGAATGAATAACTCAGGACTACCAGGGCTTCCCCTTGGAGTCTAAAATTAATAATTTACAGACAAGTAAGTGTAGAGGAACTGTCACTTTACAGTGGGTTTCTACTCTCTAGTAGATCAGTGAAAATTACAAAGGGCTTTCACCTCATGTGTGAACCAACTCAGAATCAACCTCATACCTATTTAATACAGACTGCTCTCTGAGGAAGATGGTCCAAAGGGACTTCTTTTCTAACTTGTTATTTTATCAATGAACATCTACCAGAATTTAAATTCAATCACAGCATCTTTTACCTCAATCATGATTAAATATGAAGGGGACCCAAAAAACTCGGAATTTATTTATAAAAACTGAGTATTTATTCTTACACATTTAAACTTCAACCACCTTCAAAGTCCTCTCCATTTGATGCAATATACCCACTGAGACGTTTTTCCACTGCTCAAAACAGTTTTTGAACTTGTCGATTTTGATGCCTTTTAGGGTTTATGCCATTTTTTGTTTCACCTATTTCACATCAGCAAAATGTTTCCCTTTGAAGACTTTTTTCATTCAGGGAAACAAACAAAAAAAAAAAGCTGGTCTGGGAGAGAACAGAGAAAAGGGAGGATGGGGTATTGGGATCATGGTATTTTTGGTCAAAAACCAATGTGGCATGGGTAGGTGCACTCGTAAATCACCTATCACGAAATGGGCAAACACATAAAAAGAATCTCCAAAAAAAATTCATTGAAGTCACACACAGTCTCTTACAACACTAGCTAGTCCACTGATACCAATGGGTTGCTAGAACCTAGAACACTTACCTAGTGGGGGAAGCCTATATGACAAGGAACCTGCCCCCATTATAATACTGTTGCATTTAAAGTCAGCAGAGATTATACAGATTTTACTATGAAATAGGGAACTGTTCTTTTAAAAAGTTTATTTAAATTACTGATTATACAAGTAATCCAAGCCCTTTATAGAAAATTTGAAATATATATAAGAGTGTAGACAAAAAAGCCATACTAGGCATGGTGGTTCACTCTTGTAATCCCAGCACTTTGGGAGGCCAAGGTGGGAGGATCGCTTGAGCCCAGGAACTTAAGACCAGCCTGGGAAACATAACAAGACCTTTCTGCTACAGAAAATTTAAAAATTAGCGAGGCGTGGTGGTGCATACCTGTAGTCCCAGCTACTCGGCAAGCTGTGATGGACGACTTGAGGCCAGCAAGTTGAGGCAGTGAGCCAGGATCGCATCACTGCACTCCAGTCTGGGTGAATGAACAAACAAATGATGGAAGGAAAGAGGGGAAGAAGGGGAAAAATGGAAGAATAAAAACAATGAAAGGATGAAGGGGAGGGGGAGAAAAAAACCTACCCATCATGACAGCGCCCAGAGATAAAAAGGCTTTCACGTTGGTGTACTTCCTTTTAGTCTTTTTTCCTGGGTATGTTTAAATACATTTCCATTATGGTCTACTTATGGTCATTGGTACCCTGCCATTTTTCTTTTTACATTCCCTGTGTCATTAGTTTTTAGAAACCAGTAGCTTCACAGTATGTCATGAACATTATGGGAGACCACAATGCATTGAACCAGCCTAACTTTTTTAGATTTCCTTCAGTACAGTGCCCAAGTTACAAACTATAAAATCTGCTTGATACAGATTGATAAAAATAAATAAAAATATAAAAAAATTTTAAAAATCTGCTTGAATCACCTTGCCACACAAACAGAAACAAGCAGAGATAGTAGCAAAAGTTCAAAAAGACTCAAGCCATTGCCAAGTTTAAGAAGGGCAAAAACATCCCTTTTTCTGCATGTGAGACCAAGTATGGTACTGTGATGTAATAAGAAATATGTATTTGGTCTCTGTCTCCTGAAACCCTTGTAGATAGACAGACAGGGAGACTCCAAGAATCCTTTGTTCTAATATTTGGTCTTTGACCCAGTTCCACACACAGGGCTCCTAAGACCTTTGTAATTTCCTGACAGAACCCCTGAAATTTCTTGGGTGAAAGGAGCACCTTTGTTCTAACGAGGTGATTCTTGGTGAGCCCCTGGATAGTCTCAGGATGGGAGACTGGGGGACTGGTTGCCAGGGGAACCAACCACTTGATTCGCGGGTTGGAACTTTGAGCCTCCCGCCCCCAACCCCAGGCTCGGGGAGAGTGGAAGGGCTGAAGGCTGCGTGGCTCTCCGGTGGCCAGCGATGTCATCCACCGTGCCTACTCCCCAGTCACTGAGGTGCCAGGAGGAGACACACCCCTTCCCAAACACCCTGCCCTATGCTTCTCTTCCTTCTGGCTGTCCATCTGAATCCTCTGAAAGGTCCCTTTCCACAAAGCAGCAAACACAGGTGTCTCCCAGAGTTCTACCAGCTGCTCTCGCAAATCCACCTGAGAAAGGGACTGTGGGAACCCCAGCTTTGCGCCAATCAGTCAGAAGCACAGGGCGCCACCTGGGGATCGAGGCTGGCTTCTGCAGCGGGAGGGGGTCCTGTGAGACTGAGCCCTTGGCCTGTGGAATCTGGCAGCGTCAGAACAAAACGGAGTGGGGGACACCCACTGGCGTCTCCTGGGGAAGTGCCTGGCGTGAGAGAAAGCCTCACACAGCTCGTGTCAGAGCACTGTGCGAGCGGTACGGTACGGAGAAACGGCACTTCCTGCCTCGGCCACGTGTCCGCTGGGGAGCTGCATGGCTGCTGGCGAGGAAAGTCCCCACATGCCGTGGTGGCCAGAGGTGAGGCTCTCTGTGCTGAGAGTGGGAACGGGAAGAACATTTCGGTTTCCTCCTAACTCTTACAGACCAGGAAGGGAAAGGACGGGGTATTTTCATGAAATTATCATGCAAACACAGAACATACCCACCTCACGCCTGGAGCAGGTAAGGGGCACGTGGCAATCCACAGGCAGGAGCTCCAGAAGGCAGGCCAGCCACCCGAAGACGAGAACCCTGCCAGGCTCAGGTGCAACGGCCCCTTCGGCTCCCTAGAGTGGCCCTCCAGTCTCCTCGGCAGCGCTTCTCAGGGTCTGGGCTCAGGACGGACACTCTCAGTTCCTTCCCTGGAAGCGACTTGCTCATCCATTCGTTCTGAAGAGAGTGTCTGGCAAGTGCCCAGGGCTGAAAAGCTGTGTCGTGTCCCCTGTTCTTTAAGTAAGAGTGAGGCTCCAGGAGACAGGCGGCCAGCTCGGCTCATGACACAAGGAAAAATCACATAATTTTTTTTCCTGAAAAAATCATCCCTTGAGAGGCAACAGAGGCACTTTCCCTGCACTGCCCATCTTACGACAGAGAGTTCAAAAGACATGTACCTCAAAAGTCAAGGCTGACTAAGGCCTTTCCCTCGACCACTGCAATGGTGGAGGGAGGACAGGGGTTCCCCTGAGTGGCCGCACAGCCGCTGCCAGGACTCGCCCATCTCTGCTTTTGCGCTGTCATGACAAATGTCAACACAGTAAAAACAGCAAAAACCAGCGTAGTCTTGGCATGAAAATAAATTTGGCCTTAAAGACCCTCTGAAAGTATTTTGCAGATCCCCAGGGGTTCACAGACCATGCTTTCAGACCACTGTCCCCAGAGGGCAGCTTTAGGACCAATTGTCACGGTTTTATTTTACAGCACAATAATGACATAGATAATATTAAAACATTTGCATGTATCTAAAAAGACCAGGTCGGGCTCAGTGGCTCATGCCTGCAATCCCAGCACTTTGGGAGGCCAAGACAGGAGGACTGCTTGAGCCCAGGAGCTTGAGGCTGTGGTAAGCTGTGATTATGCCACTGCACTCCACCCTGGGCAACAGAGTGAGACCCCCAACTCAAAAAATAAAATAAAATTTTAGAAAGAGCTTGCTTTTTTTTAATCTTTTTTTTTAACTTCGTCTCTACAATAAATTAAAAAATTAGCTGGGTACGCTTGCTCTTTTTAGAAAGGATTTAATAATTCTCCAACAATAAAAATAATCAAACACAGAAAATACTAATTCAATGCAAAGACCAGCTTACTTTGACTCCATGAGAATGGAGAAGCATCCCTAAGCCAAAGCAACAGCAAAATCCCAGGACAAAGTAGAACGCACATCTGAAAAATCATTTGCTGGTCAAGTTCAAGAGTTCAACCACTTAACAATGTCAGTGAAATAAAACAAAATTTATACAACTACACTCAGAAATGAAGAGTAACAATAGATATTGTTTTACAAAGCTAGGTGCAGTTTTCTTATATGAAGGTATTTATTTAGCATTTCAGTAACTGTAGACTATCCTTCAAACTAGGAAAATAATTTGCAGTTATTACAGTTCTCAGTGGCAAGCAAGTGGCCCAGCATTTCCGTGTTTCCATGTGTGAGTTCATTCATAAGTTGTCAGATTATATTGGGAAATACTTTTGCAGTGCTCACAATATGCATGATGTACAAATACTCCTCATTTAAAAAGGAAAAGGGTCTCCAAATAATGGTGAAAACACAAATGATTTTCACTAATCAAAAAAATCCCCCCTGGTATCGCCTATAAGACATAAAAAAGCAGAAATCCATTAATACATTTGCTATACACATTTGTAAAAGGAACTAGGGAGGTGCTGGCCAGGTCCTCACATCACGCCAGCCTTACGTAGCACCTGTAACTCAGGAAGTCCCCAGCTGGGACTTGCTGGTTGAAGGAGCAAATGGATGGACGAACAAAGGAGTTGACGGTGGAAACACCAGTGGGATCGGGCAGCTGAGTCTGATTTCTGTGGGGAACGCTCAGAATACTGAGGGCTTCTGATTTTATCTACTTAAAATGGACTGAGAACACACATCTATCCAAATACAAACCTATTCTGAAACACTGAATTTTCAAGATATCAATAATTTCTAATATTTCCAATCCATCTGAGAAAGAAGCTAGGTTGCATAGTGGTATTGAGTATATTAATGCAGGTAATATGCACTGGGTTTTCTAAGTTTTCTCATCCTGGAAAAATGAATAATCTTTTATCATGAGTTATAATTCATAATGGAATAGACGCTGTCCACAAGATGCCAAGACAAGAGGGTCATCACCTGCCTTGTATGCAACAGAGAAGGAACAACGGTATCCCCTAAGGCCTACTAGAAGCATAAGGCATTCAACAAGCAAACCTGGGGAGGACAGGGAAAAAGGGAAACCCTGACTTAAGTCCTCTGAATCCCTGACCCATCCCACCTCACTCCTGGAATGCCCCATCTTTCAGGAGTAGACCCCACAATACTTTCCAAAGTCCCTCTAGACTTCACTTATAAGTGGTAACTAAAATTAAGATTTTATGATAACTGACAAATACTATTTCAGTCAAAAGTGCTATACTTCCCACACATTAAACCAACTAACAAACAGTAAATGAACCTGTTTGTATTTGACCTTCTCTGTCTCTGCTTTCATCACTAGTGGCAGCACACACATAGAGTGCAATAATACACAACTTAGATTTTAAGTCACTGATTCAAATGACCAGTTAACACAGATTGAGTGAATGCCTTCATTTTTACAAACTAGTTTTCAAAGCTCAAGTAATAACATTAAAATGTTTGGCAGCCTTGAGACTAAAACAGTGCCCTAAAGTACCCTGACTTGAATAAATTATACCATTACAAAGGTACTGATTAGCTAACAATCAATGAAATAAAATCAACACAATCTCATAGCTAGAGGGTCTTGTTAAACACTGGATAATCAGATTGAAATTCTTTTCCTTTCAAATATTTTTCATAATTTTAGTTTGTCTGCAAATAATATGCCTCTGACAGTCTACTCTGATTAGAGCATGTTTTTCAGGAACTCTTCCCTACGCGGTATATCATCCATCTACCAGAAGAGGTACAGAAAGTAAATTAGTGTCATGAATTAGTGCCAATGCCAATTTTTATAATATGTAACTGAGCGTAACCTTCTTGAGGCATGGGTGGCTCCAACAATAAATTATATAAATCCTTACCCAACCCATTTCAAAAAGATGAATTTCTACTTTTAATGTAACAATGATTTTGAACTGCTTATCTGTTAACTATTTCTAAGAAGTCCAAAGAAAAATGTACACCTATGTCAAAGACAGACGTCGAATGGTACTTGTGATGTTCAAGAATAAACAGCACAATCTTCGGCAAGTTAGGAAATTGTAAAATTCTGTTAAAGTACCATAAAATGCAACACATTTTTACTAATATGCTAATTTAACTATAAAGTAGAGGAAAGATTTCTTAGAAAAATAAGAAATGAATATCAGGTGTGGTGGCTCATGTCTGTAATTCCAGCATTTTGGGAGGCTGAGACAGGAGGACAGCTCGAGTCCAGGAGTTCAAGACCAACAACATAGCGAGACCTTGTCTGCACCAAAAAAAAGCACAACAATTAGCCAGGTGTGGTGGCATGTACCTGTAGTCCCAGCTACTCAAGGGGCTGAGGTGGAAGGATCGCCTGAGCCCAGGAGGTCAAGGCTGCGGTGACTCTCGCACCCCATTGCGGTGAGCCACTGCACTCCCACCTGGGCAACAGGATGAGGCCCAAACTCAGAAAGAAAGAAATGCAAAAGAGAGCAGCGGGATCACGTGAACTTCAAATGTGAATATGCAAACTATAATCTCAGTGTAGCACAATTCCTTGGATATGTTTAGGTCCAACTAAATAATGGATAGGTAAATAAGACCAAAAAAAGATGAATAAAGATCACAATTCATAAATTTAATTCATGTTTCAACAAAATGTCCACTGGACAATGACAAAATTAGTGCACTGAGTCTATGCTATGGAAGAAAAACATTAAACCCAGATTTTTGTTTTCAAAGCAATGAAGACTGTCTAGAAGTTACATGGGAAAAATGTCAGAAATACAGTAATTTTCTTAAAATTAGAATTCCTGGAAAGGAAGTGTCCTCTGCAGATGAAGGAGTTGCCAAGGAGTCACAGTCCATCAGAAACAGACGCAAGCTCCCATCTCCAGACATGGTGAACGCTTGCACTGAGCTGACATCCCTCTCTCATCCGCAGACAGGGCAGGGAAGGATGGCAACCAGGTGGAAAGAATGAAAGCAACGACCTTTGCTTTCCCTACCTTGTGTCAGCTCCCACCACTCACAGGGACCAGCCCAGAGGGTCAGATGCATTCCTCGAAGTCACAAGTCTCAGTGCCCTCCATCCTCAGCACTGCAGATTCATTCCCACCAGTGCCTCTTCTACAACCCTGGAGAAGCTGGGAAAGCTGCAGTGCTTCGTGAAGCAGCCCTGCCACAGACCCCTGGCAAGAAGCTGTGTATTTTCCAGGCATGACATGGAAAGTGGTAATTAGCCACCTGGGAACCGGTTTTATTTTAGATTCCGACCAGACCCTTAGCGACCAGGCAAGCCTCTTTGTTCAAGAAATGCTATCATCATTTGTACAATGGGGATATTTTTACAGAGCACTTTAAAAGTATCCAATGAAACTTTGTCTTTAGAGCAAGTCCTCTTAGTAAAGAGACTAAGCCCATAAAGAAATCACATTTTTAATTCAGTGTTACTTTTTTCCTTTCTTAATGAGAGATCTGTAGTCAAAAATGTGCAAAAAATCTATGTTCTAAAACACAGAGGCAAATCTCTGTTATCCTGCTTTCTTAGACATCTGTAGCGAGAGTTTTGGGATGTTTGGTAATTGGCAATCATTCCAATGGACGGCTGCCAGCTCCCATCACTCAAGCTGCTGACTCAATGTATGACAGAGCAAACTGGGGCAGGCACTCAAAGCTGACAGCTGGCTGGAAAGAAGGGAGAAAAGCCACATTTACTTTATGAAGAGGTGAGAATGATGTATTCCATTCTTCCTCCACACCAACCATAATAATTGTTCACAGAAAGCTCCTGAAACCCACTGATAGGAACAAGCCACAAGAAACCTGACAGAGTTCAGCAAAGCACATTCTCCTACCAAAATGCTCGACTTTTTCAAGTGTAAAAATAAAAACAAAACACTGACTTTTTTTTACTTGAAGAGCACAGATAGCATTTGCCAAGAACCTTCAACCTCTCCCATTCAGGCATTAGTACCTATTGGGAAAGATTAATTTTACATGTGAAGAACAAGGGTTGTTGAATCATTGGATTAAAAACCCTTAGAGAAATACACTTCACCTACAAGGAACTTCCAAATTTACATTTTAAAGCCAACTAAATCTTTAAATGTCTGTTTTAACTGTGAAATTCAAATTGCAATTACACGGGGTTGAGTTTTTTTTTTCCCTCCCTATTATTAATGCAGTAACAGAAAACTGATGCTGGAAGATCTAGCGGTGACACTAAATATAGGTAGATTTTTCCATGGGAAGCAGTAGCTGGACCTGATCCAGACAGCACCACAGGAGGAGAGGCTGGCCTGTGGGCAAATCCAAGGAAAGCAGAGGGATGCTACTGGCTCAACATCACTACAACCACTACACGCTGATGCACCATTTCAGTAAAATGAGCAGTAAGCAGCAAAACCCTGGGCTTAAGTAATGATGCCTAAGGACAGCAGGTTCACTAGCTATGGAATCTGCCACGGCCTCCAGCCGTGCACTCCCAGCAGGCCTTGTGCATTGCCCCAGGAGCGCACATTGTGCGCCACCTTGGACAAGGGACAGAGACCATCACGTGGACGCCCAGTGTTCTCGGCCCTTCCTCCTGACTGCAAAAAAAGAGACAGGCTGAAATTCCAGGAAGAGGAATTCAAGCCCATCAGAGGCCTTCCAGCTCATGCTGCCTTGGGCAGCAATAGCAAGACCAACAGGTTCCAGTAACTCTTGAACATTGTTGCTGCTAAGGACTAATGCCAGACTTGCTACGGACTTCCTGTGGCCTGTAAATAGTAACCTGCCAAAAATAAATAAGTGAAACATGAACAAGAACTTAAGACACAAGCACTAAAAAGACTACACAATCACCCTCAGGTAGCATAACAGCTACAATGTGTTATCAAAGGAAGCTTATTCTTTCCCCTGAAGGAGTCAACAATAGGAAGCAGCCACCTTGCAGGATTATTTATTTATTTGTTTATTTATTTATTTATTTTGCGTTGGAGTCTCACTCTGTCTCCCAGACTGGAGTGCAGTGGCCGCTCCCGGTCACCCCAGCCTCGACCCGCTGGGCTCCGGCAATCCTTCTGCCTCAGCCTTCCAAGTAGCTGGAACTACAGGCACGTGCTACCACGCCCAGCTAATTTTTTGATTTATTGTAGAGATGAGGTCTCACCAAGTTGCCCAGGTGGGTCTCAAACCCCACGGGCTCAGGCAATCCACTCACCTCCGCCTCCCAAAGCGCAGGATTACAGGCTGAGCCACCGAGCCGGCTTATTTAAAAGTTAATGTTTGTAGAAGCAGAGGAGACTTCCTGCAGAGGCTTTGCCAGTAAGACAAAGTGAAAACTACTAACATTTCCTGGGCATCTCCTATCAGAAAGTCCTGCTCATGATACTGCCATGGAGTAAACGAGTATCCATCCCTCTCCTTCCAGGCACCCAGCAGGTGAGTGTGTGGAATGGAGACTGGGGAGCCAAGGCTGAGGATTTAGAGTGAATGACAAGTGTGGTGCTTGCCTGCAGCCTTGCTTCTTGAGACGTAAAACTAACAGCCAGCTGACTTCTGAACTCTCATATTCCTCCAGGATTATGAGATGAATGGAGCTCAGGCCTTGAACCATGAAGCATAAGCAAAGGACTCTCTCCGAGAATCTGTCTCACTTCCTATTGGAATAACCGAAATTCAACAACTTGAACAATAAGTAAGGGAATCTGCTGGATCCACTGAAAAGCAATGCTTACTTATTCTATTTATTACTGCCCATTTCCCCATGCATTACATTTAAACCTCTGATTTAAAAAAAAAAATAGTATTGAATTAACATTACGCTGCAAAACTGTGTTACTTGAACTGTTCATAAATGGATCTGTAGCTCCTGCCGAGGTCCCTGAGAGACTGTATTGTATGCCTTTGCCGCCAATCTCACCAAGAGCACTAGTAAAGGTATTCCTGCATCTACATTTGCCATCCTGCAGAGAGTTGGGTATTTATACCTGGAAAAACTTTCACTTAAATTGCTTTAATGGTTTTTAAGTAAAACACTACTCCCAGTGATTCATTTTTCCATGTAATTGGCCAGAAATTTGAATTATAGCTCACAGGGTAGATGCACACATAAATCGTGCCAAGCCCTTCCTTACTCAGGAACTGAAGAGCAGCGGGAGTGGCAGGAGCCTATGTGCCCATCACTGATGCCCTCTTCTACATCACAGAGCTGTGTGTGGAGTCAGGGATCCTCCAAGACAGGCATCTCAGCAGCTCATCTCCTTCTCTCGCCCCCACCAGACCCCCAGGGAATCACATCCCCTTTGTAGGTCAGAGGGAAAGGTGGATATGTTTCAGAAGGTCTGATGAGCTTCCTAGTTTTTAAAATGTGGTATTAAGCCACGGTGCAACAATTTCGGTATGTCCCAAAGTCTAAGACTTCTCAGCACAAGTCACCATTAAAAATGGAACCCCTGGCGGTTTCTCTTGCCCTTGCCAGCTCTGGCATGTCTCCTTTTCTTTCCTCTCTTTTTTCTCTAATAAACTTTGTTTTAAAACTTTTTTTAAAAACAGAGCACCTGCTATTAAGTTACTAGACTGTTAACAAAACAAAAAAAAAACAACCTAGCAGGTTCTTCTTGATACAACACTAAAACACCTTTTTTTTTGAGTTGGAGTCTCACTCTGTCACCCAGACTGGAGTGCAGTGGCCACTTCCGGCCACCACAGCCTCAACCTGCTGGGCCCCGGCGATCCTTCCGCCTCAGCCTTCCAAGTAGCCGGAATCACAGGCGCGCGCTACCACGCCCGGCTGATTTTTTGATTTATTGCAGAGATGAGGTCTCACTGCCCAGGCGGGTCTCAAACCCACGGGCTCAGGCCATCCAGTCACCTCAGCCTCCCAAAGGCACGGGATGACAGGCTGAGCCACCAAGCCTGGCTCTGAAACACCTTTTAAATAACAGAATACTATACATGCAGTGACAACATAAACACTGAAAGTAAAGAAATCAATCATTCATGAATATGACTAAAAGGACTACTATGTGCAAGGGAAGTCACAACCACTGTTCTTGTGGATGGCAGAACCCGGATATGTAGAAAGTTGGCTTCGAGTTTACAAAAGGCCAATGGCAACGCTGATGATGAAAGTGAAGTCACGATCAACTCATCACGAAAACTAAACCTTCAAGCATCTTTCTTTAACGTCAAGTCCATCTATGCCTAGGAGATTTCTCTATCCAATTTTGTTCACTTTCCCTATGTTCCCCTTATGATCAAACTTTTCATCTTCACTCTAAAAAAAAAAATACTATTTTTAAAAAAAATTTGACCCATCCCCTCCAATAGTATCTTCTAGAACCTGGTTCGATTAATTATTCATCCTTTACCCTAAATCTTCAACTTCTCCCTCAAAACAAGAAGGCATTTCAGTGCTGTGGTCAAGAGTGACGTCCACACAGGTTATAGGAAACTGGTCTCTTTTGCTGCCTGTGTCACCTGAAGCCAATGACTCTCTTTGTGCCACAGTTTCCTCATCTGGACATGACTGTCTCTATGTCTCACAGAGCTGTGGTAAGGATTAAATGAATTCATGCATGTAGAGGTGCTGAACGTAGCTGACACGGAGCAAACCCTCCCTAATGGTAGCTCTTTCGATTATTACCAACCTCTTCCTCCCTTCCCCTATCACAAACTCGTCTCCACCATTCTCTTAAAAACAAACAAAAAACTTCCCTTGAACTCTTCTCCACCTTTCCCTCTTTCCTTTCCATCTAGGCTTCTCAAAAGTGTGCTCTACACCACAGGTCCCCGACCCCCAGGCCGCGGACCAGTACCAGTCCCTTGCCCGTTAGGAACCAGGCCACACAGCAGCAGGAGGTAAGCGGTGGGGGAGCAGAGCTCTGCCTTCTGTCAGATCAGTGGTGGCACTGGATTCTCACAGGAGTGCAAACCCTATTGTGGACTGAGCATGAGAAGGTTCTAGGTTGCCCTCCTTAAGAGAATCTAATGCCTGATGATTCGATCCCCCTCCTTCATGGAAAAACCTGTCCTTGATGTCAAAAAACTTAGGGACCGCTGCTCTACGTTCACTCTCCTTCCTCACTAAACATTTACCTGGAGCTAGCTTCCCACAAAAACTGCGTGGGCAAAGCTCTTAACCATCGTCACACTGCCTTGCATTTCCACACTGTCAACGTATTCAGTCTCTGTAGCTCAACACTGCCAAGTGACAGTCTTCACACTTTTATACCTAGTTTGCTGCACCTGCAGTTGCTGACCACTCACTTGCTCTGGACCCTTCCTATTATCTTAGGCCCTGTGACACAACTCCTTGGTCCAACCTTAACTCTGAACGGTCATTCTCCAGCTCCTTGGTGGGCTTCTTCTCTTCGTGCCCCTCCAGCATAGGGGATGCCTCCATTTGCCCGGAGGCTCACTGGTCTTTCTGCCTCTGCAACCTGTTTCTGGACTACTAATCTACTTTCATAGTAAGATCGAATGCATCCCAAGAGTACAGCTCCATCCCACCCTCTCTGCAAAGTTTGACTCACAAACCCAAAGTGACTTGGGCATCACCATTTGTGTCTTTCACAGATATATCAAATGTAAGACATTCAACATGAAATCAATCATGCCTTGCCCTCAGCTCCCACTCTTACAGTCCTAATTTTAGATTATAGATCCACTACCAGAAATCTGGGAGTTACTGGCAAATGTCCCTCTTCCTCATCACCTACACATTTCACCCATCAGCAAATGACTGCTGGTTTTTCTATCTAAGCCATTTTCAGGCACCTTCCCTTCTCCCCATCCCTACTACCTCTAGTTCAACCCTTATCATCTCACCTGAAATTTCACAAAGCCTCTTGCCTAATCTCTCTTCCTCCGCCTCCACAATGGCCAGAGTGGTGTGTGTGGACTGTAAAGCTGCCCTCATCACTAACTACTTCATGGGCTTTCCACCTACGACTGGGTAAAACCCAAGCTCTGTGAGGCCCATCTGGCCAGCTTCTTTAACCTCATCTGCTGATCACCTACCTGAGCGCCATGTCTGCACAGCACCAAGCCACCCTGCAGTTTCCTGTACAGGCTTCCCTTTGCTCAAGTGGGGAAAGTGCAGGGACTCCACTCATATCCTCCCACTAGCAAGAGAACCCCTGCTGTCTTCCAAGTCCTGCTGTGGCTTCACCTGCAAGAAGCCTTCTTTCTCCCACTTCACAAGCCAGCCGGGTTAGCACTACCTTTCCTCAGCTCTCACACAAACTCCCACGGCAACTCATGGCCACCTTCTTTTTGCCACTTAATTTACCCCACCCTACGCAATTTGGGTACCTCTCATCAGCTCCTTGAGAGCAAGAGCTGTGTCCTGGTCAGTTTCATGCGCTCAACTGCCACACAGCAGGACTCAGTTAATATTGACTGAATGTTTGCACTAAACGGTAAGCAAAAAATATTTATATAATATTTGTCTCTTTGTGACTGGCTTATTTCACTTGGCAAACTATCGTTCAAGGTCATCAATGTTGTAGCACGTGACAGGATTTTCTGTAAGGCTGAATAATGTTTCCACTTAATAAATAAAATCCCACTTAAACACTTAAAGGGAATAACATCTGGAATATTTTTGTGCAACCAGCATACATACACACACACACACACACACACACACACACACACACACACACATATACACTTTAATCATTCCCCCTTTGGGTAAAATACACAGATAACAAATCATAATACTTTAATACAAATCAAACACATGTACATAACATCATAAAATCATAATACTTTAAAACATAAAAACATGAAACATAATAAAATCATAATACTTTACTACAAATCAAACACAGATAAATAACAAATCAAACACATGTACATAACATCATAAAATCATAATACTTTAAAACATAAAAACATGAAACATAATAAAATCATAATACTTTACTACAAATCAAACACAGATAAATAACAAATCATAATACTTTAATATTTGTTTACGACCATGAGAAAAAGTTTGATGTAATAGATAAAGATTGTTCTCACACCCATTAGGATGGTTACTTTAAAAAAAAAAAAAAAAAAAAGAATTGTTACCTGGGCACAGTGGCTCATGCCTATAATCCCAGCACTTTGGAAGGCAGAGATGAGAGGACTGCCTGAGCCCACGGGTTTGAGACCAGCCTGGGCAACATGGCGAGACCTGTCTCTACAATAAATTAAAAAATTAGGCACTTGCTGATAGTCCTACCTACTGGAAGGCTAAGGTGTAAGGATCACCTGAACCCAGCAGGTTAAGGCTACAGTGGCCTTGAGTGTGCCACTGCACTCCAGCCTGGGTGACAGAGTGAGACTCCAACTCAAAAAAAAAAAAAAAAGAATTGTTCAAGAGGATGTAAAGAAATTGGAATCCTTGTGCACTGTCAGTGAGAAGGTAAAAGAGCATCACCACAATGGAAAACAGTATAGAGGCTCTTCAAGAAATTAAATAGAATGACTACATGATCCAGTGATCTCATTCCAGGTATATATCCAAAAGAAGTGAGAGCAGGGTCTCAAAGAGATATCAGCACATTCATGTTCATAGCAACATTATTCACAATAGCCAAGAGGTAGAAGAAACCCAAATGTCCATCAACAGAGGAATAAATAAGATGACGTACAGGTTGAATATCCTTCATATGAAAATCTGATGCTCCAAAATCTAAAACTTTATGAGCACCAACATGACACTCAGAAGAAATTCTCATTAGAGCATTTCAGATTTTTTGACTAGAGACGCTCAACCAGTAAGAATAATGCAAATATTCCAAAATCTGGGGGGAAAATATCCACAATCTGAAACACTTCTGGTTCCAAGCATTTCAGGTAAGAGATATTCAACCTGTATATCCACACAATGGAATATTATTATATATGCTTTTATATATATGAGTTATCTAAAGAAGTCAAATTCATAGACTCAGAAAGTAGAATAGTGGTTTCCAAGGGCTGGGGAGAAAGGAAAATGGGGAATTGTTGTTTAATGAGTATACAGTTTCAGTTTTGCAAGATGAAAAAGTTCTGGAAGTCTGTTTCACAACAATGTGAATAAACGTGACTGCTGAAATATATGCATAAAATGGTTAAGAGGGTAATTTTTATGTTTTGTGTCTTTTACCACAATAAAGAAAGAAATTGTAGATTGAAATTTTGAAAAATGTAAAGACTTCATCTAAAATTTTATTTACTGCAAAAGAAATTATGATTTGGGGGGTTTATGATAAAACTACTACCTGTATTCTTATAAAAATCGTAACATAATTCCATATAACCTTATGAAAATGCTAGCAAGCAGTTCCTCAATGCCCACAGAATCAATCTTCTGTGCTTTCCACAGCCTACTGCCCACATATTTCTTCTCTAGATCAGATCTTAATCTACACAAGAAAATGCAGAACCAGTAAACACAAAAATTGAGCATTAGATAAAATTAAGTCTCTAGAAAGAGAACAAGTTTGATTTTTTAAGTAAACATCATAATTCTGTCTGCCTGGTGCACTAAAATCTCAGGAAGCTTTTAACAGCAGCATCCTAATTGCATAACCCTGTTTTCAATGAGTGAATGAAATTATGCCATAATTTTACTTATTAAAAGAACATATGAGTAGTGTGACGCCACCCACCTCTCCATCATCCATCTGCCCTTCCTGTTCATTAATTACACATGCTTCTGACTCTCCTCTTCTGGTTGCCCTGAATACTGACACGTAACCTCCAAATGGGGTTCCCTCCCTATCTCCCTTCCACTGTCCACTTCTAGTTTTTAGGCCTAACTTTCCTTCCCCATCGTACTATCTCTATGCCAAAATGTCATCCTCATCACAGCCAGCCCTTATTTCTCATCCACTCACCTTTTTTTCAGCTAATCTTCCCAGTCAGTCTAAAATCAACTTTGGTTCTTCTCCTCAGACATCTTAAAGCTATCCTGAGAAACTATTCACTTGGAAAACGTGTTCGGACTTTGAGACTATTTTAAGACCACCACCCTTGTTTTCTCAATTTCCTGTGTGCGTATGAATCTTGTCTGCATGTGGCAGATCGAATTTCTGGGCTAAACTCTCAATGGTTTTAAGTTTTAATCTGTTCTGTTTCAATTCCTTTCAGGTGTCAGGGAAATTAAGCTTGGACTTTTGAAAATGGATTCTGGAGTTCATGGAATCTTTCCTTGAAAATTCATCCTTGCTTTCTCACTGCCCCCAGGTCCACCCCACACTGGTGCTGGGTGTGGAAGGGTGGCATGAGGACCCCCAAGCTTAGCCACCTCGTGGCTTTTCAGCTCCCACTCTACCCATTCCTAACTGTGTGATCTAAGGGAAATTATCTAAATACTCTGTGCTTCAGCTGTATCATCAATAAAACAAATAAAATAACAGCACTCTCCATAAATGTTGACATAAGGATTAATCAGGAAAATAAAGCGCTGAGGTCCACATCCTGGTATAGCGTAGGACCCAAAAAATGTTAGTGACAGTAGATACCAGTTCCCTTAGGGAAACACAGTGGCTACAATTCTGCGGAGTACAGACAATGTCACAGAGCCTCTCCTGAAGAGCTCCTACATCTGTGGAGGCCATGAGAAACACTGCAAACATAAAGAGTTGGACCACAGGGCGTCAGGATACAGGCATCAACACAATATCATGAATAACGGGACTGTCAAGAATAAGCCCCCTTGAGCGAGTCAGAGCCCCTCACAACATATTATAAACATACACATCTTGATGTTACCACAAATCTCTGCCGTAGCATGACGCATACAAGTTGCCAGCACAAGGAATCACAAAACTGGTACTGAACTTAGCTGGGATGGAAAAAAGAAAGAGAAAAGCAAAGCAAAGTCTCCTGCAACCCATGTACCCAGCATCCCTCAGTCATCCCTCAGAAAGACATTGCTCCTCATCGCGCAAGGACAAGGGTTCCAAAAGACAGGCTAAAAAGAAAAACAGAAAGAAAACTTTTTGTTTTAAATGTATTTCCTATTCCTATTTTAACATCTTGTATCAAAATGGCATGCCCAACATCTATCAAATTAATAAACTCCCTTATAATTATATACCCAGCATGGTCTAGACTATGGGAGAAAGGCACTCACACACCAAGGGCAGGAATGCAAACTTGTGCTAGGCTTTTGGAGGACAATTTGGCAACACGTATCAAAAGCCTCAAAAAATGTCCATATTGTTTGACTTAGTAATTGCTTCTAACTTACACTGCAATAATTAGATATTCACACAAACATTAATGTGGAGGAATGCTCTTGTCAGCATTACTTATAATAATACAAAATGGAAAATAATAATAGAGGGTCGATTAAAACTTAAGTGAATGACAGCACTCATAAGGCAGAATATTATACAGTCATTTAAAAATTAAATTCTCAAAAAATATCTAAAGGACACAATAAAAACACTCATTATATATTAAGTGTAAAAAAAAGGAGGATGAAACTGCATAAAAATTGCATCATAAAATACATGTCTAAAGGTACAGAAAACAAAGAACAAAAAGATACGGGATTATGGATTTTTTTTTTCTTTTTTTAAATTGGCTCCAGAAAACATATATTACTTTTACACATGAAGGCAAGAAAAGATGATTTTTAGAAAATATTTGCCTTCTACTTGCTAGCAGTTTCTACCACACCCCTTCCCACAACTCTAATTTTCCAAACACACAAAATGCTCGCTCCAATGTTTTCTAAGACCACCTGCATATGTTGATTCTACCCCAACTCCTTGATTTGCAGCTGAACCTGAAAAACTCAGATGGAAATTATTTTAATTCCATTCACTAAGTGGCATTTCACCACTCCAAAAGACTCTGAGTAGGTGGGAGAAGAACTATACATAGTAACCACATCCTTAAGTTTAAAATTAATAGCTACAATATCCAATTGAAAAAACAGTTTAAACCTGTATTCAAATAATGCTGAAAATCATCATGCTGCCTGTGCCAATTATCTCTCCCAGTGAGAGACTTTTCAGGTTAAACATGAATGTTGGTGGAATTCCTCCCCATCATTAAGGAAAAGAGTGAAAAAGAAGAAAGCTACACCGACTTTCCTGTACATGAAATGAGATCTCTGATAAGTGTGGCCCTTCTTCTGTGGGCTTTCAAATCTTTCCTTGGAAATGCCTCCTTTCTTTCTCACTGCCCCCAGGTCCACCCCACGCTGGTGCTGGGTGTGGAAGGGTGGCATGAGGACCCCTAAGCTTAGCCACCTCGTGGCTTCTTCTGAGGCTTTCAAGAAGAGGAAGAAGGGTTTTGTTCATGATGAAATGCTGACCAAGATTCCTCCTGGTGGGCAGCACTCTCCGTCCTCGGGCTGCTCCCTCAGAGCCTCTTGTTCCCCAACCCAAGTGTCACTCTTTAACTGGCCCACAGAACACCCTCACACACACACCACCAGCTCTGTCTCCAGCGGGGCCCAACACAGCCTTCCCTTGGTGGGCTCCCCGCATCCCTCAGAGGACCCACTCTGCAGACCTCCAGCTGACGGGAGAGTCTTCTCTCACCCACTGGCCCTCGTCGTCTCCTCTCTTTGAAAAGCCAACTCCCAGTCTCTGGCCTGGGTCAAACACGGCTGCCCAGAGGGCTTCCTAGGCAGCCCCCAGCAGCCCTGACACTGGAGAGCTGGCACACCCAAGGAGGCCAGGAGGCTGTGGGGCTTCCCGCAGGGACCCACGCACCACCGACCCTCTGCATGCCTGGGCTCCAGGGCTTCACACTCAAGCCCATCGATGCCAGGAATCAGCGGGCCAGGTCCTGTCCATCAGAGCTCCTCTCTAGGAAGTGGTAGGCCTTCGTTCTGGTTGTGTGTCCTCTGCTGAATCGAGACGACTGCAAGCTTGAAGTGTGTGTCTGGGAGAAGCGTGTCCACAAGGTAACGGAGGCCGTCCCTGAGACAAAGACGGTCCACAACCCAGATGAGCGAAACACGCAACAGCCGGGGCTGCTCTAGGACGCGCTCTCTCCAAGATCCTGCACTTCCCCATCATCCAGACACTCCATCCTTCACCCCTGCCCAGCCCCTGCCCCAGTGAGAGGTCACCTGTTACGATGTTGGACGAAACCAAAGAGTGGTTTATCTTCCCTGACACAGAAGGAGGTTGATAAAAAGGCAACATCCAACGTCCAGGTTGGCTGAGGCTGACCCCACCACTTCCCACAGTCCCCTGTGCTCTAGAAACCACTGACTTTCCTTGGAAATTACCTACATTTCACACAAGCTGTCATTATTCCTGCCCCAAACCAGTTTCCAATCATTGTTTTCCATGTTTCCCCTTTATTTAGCCAACAGAATGCCTCGGGCCTGAGCGTGCCTTTCCCTCCCTGGTCTAAGGTGTGGTTGGAAAGTGCAGATCGTCGCAGAGTGCTTTGGAGGTGGCCTTTCAGCTTCAAGAACACACTTTTAAATTTAGCAAAACCTTCCATTACACAGTAGAAATAACTGAAGTTCTGATAACTTAGAAAGGCCCACACTTCCCTTTATTTATGGATTATATAGAATTCTTAAGCATAATCACAAGATTAGCCACAGCTATTATTAAAATGCAAAAGTTGGATTTGTTTGTTGCTCTGAGTCACAGAGCTTTCCTGAGTGTTTCACAGAGCAAGGACCCAGGTGACTAAACACTTCACTGGTCTGCAGGGACCCTCTGCACATCAGTAAGCCTACTAGGAAATGCGAGCAAAATTGAAGGCACTTTTTCAGTGGCAGCCCCTGAGAGGCTAAGGAAATAATAAATATGGTTATTATAAAACCACAGAGGAATCAGAAAAGCAAAGGCTCCAAATATGGTAATGCTGAATGAGTTTTTCAAGGAGATAGTGAGCTCTTTTGTGAAAGACTGTATCTTTTCCCTGTTGTTAAAATTTTAGACGTGAATACTGTAAAGTGGTCTACACCCATGGTTCAGCTCAGAAGTCACCTCCTCAACGAAGCCATTTGTAACTGTTCCAGTTTTTTAAAAAGTAATTTCCCCTACTCTGTGCTCCCAAAGCACATGTCTCGGCAACACCACTTTCTAATGGCATATCATATTCCTTTAATACAACTAAAGTATTCAGGAGCAGAGTGCCTGCTTTCTGGAGATTTAGCAAGAGAGGAGAATGCGCGCGCGTGTGTGTGTGTGTGTGTGTGTGTGTGTGTGTGTGTGTGTGTGTATTTGTAAAGGTATTCCTTATTGTAGGGTACCAATGAAGGAGATTGGCAAAGTTATTATCGATTTGGTATCTGGATATTTGCTAAACTTCAGAAAGGAAAACTAATTTAGCAAGTGTAATGGCACATTTTATTGATAATAAAATACCTTCTGTTATGGCATGGCAGGGTGAGGGTG